>NC_060880.1:10305000-10605000 GCF_021901495.1 Neodiprion virginianus | reverse complement strand
TATTTCGATACTAACGGCAAATGAATCCGATGAAAAGCCGTGGTCATGCATCGCCATGTTGAATAATGATCATACAGCCACACTTATTAGTCAGGTCAGCAATTCACGCTGTGTATGTGCGCACAAAACTAGCCCTACTGGATCCTTTTATATAGTGAGCCTATATTACCAATGGTCCACGGACATAGACATTTTTATGAAATATCTGACAGCGGTCCTACAAGTTACGAAAGGTGTGCGCACCATTATCCGTACAGATGCTAATGGAGTATCCTCATTGTGGAACTTTGACAATATAGACATGGATAGCTATGATATGTGCAAAAGGAACCTGAATGGTCAAAGACTAGAAAAAATTATTCTGAGAAACGACCCGGTACCACTAAATTGTCCAGGACAACCTTGTACATATACTAGAGGGAAATTTGATATTGACATTTCATTGGTGACAAGTGACTTATGCAGTTGCATTCATAACTGGACGGTCTATGCTGATCTAATATGAAGTGATCGTAGGCCGATAAGTTTTACGCTTAAGACTGAAATAGAGAGAGAAGTACAGAAGATTGCGAGGTATAACCTGAACAAGGCAAAATGGCCTAAGTTTACCGAATCAGTATTATCAGAAAAACGAAATCTAGTCAGCAAAAGATTGCAAACGAAGCAAGACATAGAGGATTATGTCGCAGAGTTAGAAAGAATCTTTATAGAGGCCGCAAAGGGTGCAATACCGCGAAAAAAGCGACATATAAAAGCAGTTCCATGGTGGAACAAGGAATTGTCAAAGCTCAAAAAGGAAACATATAAACTAAGAAGGGATTATCATTCTGAGCCAGTAAAGAGCTACGGGCTGAAAAGAAAAGGTTAAATTATAGCAAAAAGAGACTCTACGGCAAAACTGTACATATGACCAGGATTGAGAGTTGGAGAAGATATGTATTGGAGGAGGACAGGAATAATCCGGATGGACTAGCTTATAAGATCGCTATCAAGAAGGTCACGGTCAAGAGGGCACTGTCGACAATGAAAAGTGGTGATACCCACACTGTAGAATGGAAAGACACAGCTAAGATATTGCTAGATGAGCTGCTAGGCAAAGATGAGGAACCGAATATCAGACTACCGAGAGTAGATACTGGAAATGATAACATGGAGTGGTCAAGCCGGGATGTTAGAAGAGCTATTATGATTAGAAAGAACAAAAAAGCGTCAGGACTCGATAGAATTGAAATAGAGATAATTAAAAATACGATGGATATAATGTTACCTGAACTGACCAGACTTCATAACAGTTGTCTAGAGAAGGGTGTCTTTCCGGCCAGATGGAAAAAAGGCTTGATATCAGTGCTGCTTAAGGTAGAGGATAAGGACCCAAGCCTAGTAAAGTCTTACATACCAGTATGTTTGCTACCAGTTTAGAGCAAAATATTGGAAAAATTTATAAAAGATAGCCTAGAAGAAGTGTTATTGCACCCAGCATACTCAGCTGACAGCCGGTACGGCTTTAGAAAAGGAAAAGGTTGTGAAGATGCCATTGCTAGATTTAGAGGAATAATTGACGAAATGAATGAGGACATTATAGTTGCCATCTTTTTCGATATTTCAGGAGCATTTAACGACCTTAGATGAGAAAACGTACTAAAGAAGCTATGCGAAAGACATTGTCCGCCACGACTGTAGAATTTAATGAGGAGTTACCTATATGAAAGGAAGGCCACGATAAAGGAACAATTTGACAGTGTGGAAAAAAACGTGGTAAAAGGATGCCCTCAGGGATCAATCCTGGGCCTAGACTTGTGGAATCTTTGTATGGATGCCGTTATAAAAGACCTTGAAGCCAATGATTTGAGAGTTGTGGTATATGCAGATGATATAGCAGTAATTATAGACGGTAACAGCCGTAGGCAGGTGAAAAGTAAAATGCAGCAGGCCACCAATATAGTAATTAGATGGACAAATGAGCAAGGTTTGACAATTTTGGACAGCAAAACGGAAGCTATGACAATGAAGGTGAAAACTAGAGGCAAAGGAAAGAGAACCCAGAGAGGCTGTCTACATAGTGACAAACGTCCACCTTGTGGTAAGATAAATGGTAAGGGTATCAAACATGCAAATCAGGTAAGATACCTAGGAGTAACGTTGGAGCCTGGTACAAGGGTAAACAAACATATAGAAATAGTTGGGAACAAGGCTAAAATTATAATAAACTACCTGAGGAAATCGGCTAGCACGACGTGGGGCCGGAAAGCGAAGTACCTGAGTAACATATACCGAACAGTATTCTTACTCACAGGGCGGCTAGGTGGTCTAGTGGAGTAAGGCTCCGGTAAAGCATCGCTAGATACCAGGTTCGATTCCTGGCTCCGTCGTTAATTTTTCGAATTTACCAGTTTTTCAAATTATATATACTTTTCACAAAATGAAAAATTACCTCGAGATTAATATTAATATTGATGATGCATATCCGCATTTCAATATTATACGATCCGCAATTTAATATCAGACGGTCATTGACTGTCTTACGAGCTTCGCACCAAGAAGAGTAAGTTACCAAAATGTAAACACACTTACAGACACTCTTACAATTGTGCTCGAAGAGGAAGAACACTTTCTATATTCACATATACTATCACAGCACAAGAAAACAAATTTGAACTTACTGGTAATGAGAGGAATTAACGACATCAGAGTCAGGGCGGCTAGGTGGTCTAGTGGAGTAAGGCTCCGGTAAAGCATCGCTAGATACCAGGTTCGATTCCTGGCTCCGTCGTTAATTTTTCGAATTTACCAGTTTTTCAAATTATATATACTTTTCACAAAATGAAAAATTACCTCGAGATTAATATTAATATTGATGATGCATATCCGCATTTCAATATTATACGATCCGCAATTCAATATCAGACGGTCATTGACTGTCTTACGAGCTTCGCACCAAGAAGAGTAAGTTACCAAAATGTAAACACACTTACAGACACTCTTACAATTGTGCTCGAAGAGGAAGAACACTTTCTATATTCACATATACTATCACAGCACAAGAAAACAAATTTGAACTTACTGGTAATGAGAGGAATTAACGACATCAGAGTCAGGGCGGCTAGGTGGTCTAGTGGAGTAAGGCTCCGGTAAAGCATCGCTAGATACCAGGTTCGATTCCTGGCTCCGTCGTTAATTTTTCGAATTTACCAGTTTTTCAAATTATATATACTTTTCACAAAATGAAAAATTACCTCGAGATTAATATTAATATTGATGATGCATATCCGCATTTCAATATTATACGATCCGCAATTTAATATCAGACGGTCATTGACTGTCTTACGAGCTTCGCACCAAGAAGAGTAAGTTACCAAAATGTAAACACACTTACAGACACTCTTACAATTGTGCTCGAAGAGGAAGAACACTTTCTATATTCACATATACTATCACAGCACAAGAAAACAAATTTGAACTTACTGGTAATGAGAGGAATTAACGACATCAGAGTCAGGGCGGCTAGGTGGTCTAGTGGAGTAAGGCTCCGGTAAAGCATCGCTAGATACCAGGTTCGATTCCTGGCTCCGTCGTTAATTTTTCGAATTTACCAGTTTTTCAAATTATATATACTTTTCACAAAATGAAAAATTACCTCGAGATTAATATTAATATTGATGATGCATATCCGCATTTCAATATTATACGATCCGCAATTCAATATCAGACGGTCATTGACTGTCTTACGAGCTTCGCACCAAGAAGAGTAAGTTACCAAAATGTAAACACACTTACAGACACTCTTACAATTGTGCTCGAAGAGGAAGAACACTTTCTATATTCACATATACTATCACAGCACAAGAAAACAAATTTGAACTTACTGGTAATGAGAGGAATTAACGACATCAGAGTCAGGGCGGCTAGGTGGTCTAGTGGAGTAAGGCTCCGGTAAAGCATCGCTAGATACCAGGTTCGATTCCTGGCTCCGTCGTTAATTTTTCGAATTTACCAGTTTTTCAAATTATATATACTTTTCACAAAATGAAAAATTACCTCGAGATTAATATTAATATTGATGATGCATATCCGCATTTCAATATTATACGATCCGCAATTTAATATCAGACGGTCATTGACTGTCTTACGAGCTTCGCACCAAGAAGAGTAAGTTACCAAAATGTAAACACACTTACAGACACTCTTACAATTGTGCTCGAAGAGGAAGAACACTTTCTATATTCTTACTCACAGTTCTCTACGCTGTAGGGGCGTGGGGTGATCAGCCATATCAAGCTGGAACCGCCACATTCGAAATTTGGAAAATTTCCTGTGGAATAATTAAGGGCTAATTAGAGGCTAATTAAATGCTCTATTTTCGAATTAAATGCTCCGCGTTTTTAAAAAAAAACCTGTGGCGGTGCCAGCTTGACATAAACCTGGAACCGCCACACCGAAAAAAAACGGAAAACAGGTGAAATTTTGGAAAAGTGTTAGGGTCATAATTAAAGGCTAATCAAAGGCTCTTGGAATTCCTCATCTTTAAATTAATTGCTCGGCGTTTTTTAAAAAAAACCTGTGGCGGTGCCAGCTCGAGATAAACCAGAATTAAAAAAACGGGAACGAGGTCAAATTTCGAAAAAGTGTGAGGGTCATAATTAAAGGCTGATTAAAGGCTCCCAGAAAACCACCCGCTCGAATTAGGTGCTCCACCCCCGAGGGGTGAAAACCACCCAAAAACTATAAAAATCCGTGTATTTCTCGGACGGAACAACTTACAGAGTTCGTTCGAGTGTTAAAATTACTCCAGAATTAAAGGCTACCGGAAAACCACCCGCTCGAATTGAGTGCTCCACCCCCGAGGGGTGGAAACCACCAAAAAACTAGAAAAATCCGTGTAACTCTTGGACGGAACAACTTACAGAGTTCGTTCGAGTGTTAAAATTACTCCAAAATTAAAGGCTCCCGGAAAACCACCCGCTCGAATTAAGTGCTCCACCCCCGGGGGTGGAAACCACCAAAAAACTCGAAAAATCGGTTTAACTCTCGGACGCAACAACTTACAGAGTTTATGCGAGGGACAAAATTACTCCAGAATTGAAGGCTCCCGGAAAACCACCCGCTCGAATTAAGTGCTCCACCCTTGAGGGGTGGAAACCACCCAAAAACTAGAAAAATCCGTGTAACTCTTGGACGGAACAACTTACAGAGTTCGTACGCACGTCAAAATTACTCTAGAATTAAAGGCTCCCGGAAAACCACCCGCTCGAATTAAGTGCTCCACCCCCGAGGGGTGGAAACCACTAAGAACTCGAAAAATCCGTGTCACGCTTGGACGGAACAAGTTACAGGGTTTCTAGAGGCGTCAAAATCACTCTTCAGTCAACGACTCGATACATTGCCCCTACAAATCAAATGCTTCACAGTCCACCTACAAGAGTGTGATTGAGACACGAACTTTACGAATCAACTCAGCAGGTGGATGAAACAGGAACCAGGCTTTTCAATGCGAAAAAATGCTCGTGTCGCGTGAATTCGTTACAATTTTTGTGTCATGTACTTTGATTTCAGCATCGTCATCAACGAACGTCATCCCAGCGCAAATAAGGCGTTGTTTTTGCAGTTATTGATTTCACTTGTGTGGATTGCAGGTAAGTGATGGAGATTATTTTCTATGTACCTTCCTCCACACTATAAACATTACTCGTCACCGCCACCGACGTCACCATCACAGGAACTTAGCCCTTTCTTCTCTTTTCAGACGCTATCTAGAAAGATAGACACAATGGTCTAAATTATGCTACAGGCTTGAGAAAGTGAGTGCGTTATATAAAGAAAACTCTTACTCCAAATTTCAAATCTTCAGAAGCTGCCAATTTTTTTTATGGCCTGGGAGTCAACGATAGCCGGGTCATTTTGGCAACATCAATTCATTTAATGAGTCATCCGTGTAACGTATAATAGTAATATGAACGTTCTCCAATGCACCATTGTGACGAGGGCTTACGGGAGAGCTTTATTGACGATTAAAAATTAACAAAAAAAATTCATAGACGCATAAGCGAAAGTGTTCTTACACATTGATTGGAATATAAGACTTTCACAAAATATCGTTTTCCGCCTGAATTTCACGACTGAACTCGTGTTTCACCCGTATAAGCAGGCGTAAAAAAATCTAAAAAAATTTGTATTATCAAGGATGAAATTAATTGCGATGCTTTTTTTTATAATAACAAACACGAAAAGAATAGTGTTTCACCTATAAGATACAACGACGGTCGTCCAGGACTGTGAAACTGCGTTGGGCATGCGGCACATGAGCGACGAGGTTAGAACGCTGCATCTCGACCTTAAAGACGATCGTTGGTGTTCTGAATGATTGGAAGACCATCGTGAAGCTGTTTTTTCCATGTTATACGTTTACTCAGTGAATAAACTCAAACTCTGGCGGATAGTTGTAATAGATCTTTCACCGTAAGAATCGAGACTGAAATATACTGGTAAAATTCGCAAAATTTCCCCACTTATGCGGGTGTACGACAAGCGTGTCGTGGAATCCAGGCGGAAGATGATATTTTTCCAAGTTTCTTATGTTCCATTCTCTACAAAAATATATCTATGAATTTTCTGTACGGCGCATCGTTAGCTAGTGATGAAAATCAGAATGAGCCAGAAACAATTTTCTCCCATGTAATCCTTATGAAAAATGGGAAAGTGCGATGCGCAACCTCTTAATGTTAAGATTGAGAGTTAAAATTTTGAAAGACGTATTTTCGTGCTGAAATGGAAGTTCTCAACTTGTTTGGAAGTAAAAAAAATTACTTTTTTTATACTATCTAGCTGTACATTCAAAATACTTGTAAAATTGATTATTCGATATTATAATGAATGTGACTTATAGTTGAGACCTCAAGAAACAAGAAGATATTTTTCCAGTATTTTGGGTATTATAAAGTTTTAAGTGGTTTAATGTGCCGCGAATGCAAACGGCTCATGTTTACCTTTGGTGAGGTACGAAAAAACGGAGTATGGTTTCAGGATGAGGGCTTACATAGCTTTACAGCACATGATGTGAATGCAAATATGTCGATATATTGTCGATTGATGTTCCCAACACAGAAGAAAAGTTAAAAATGGCAGTTTTGATTATTTCAAAAACTCTTGCAATTGAAATATTTCCCGAGATGTGCGATGCCATGATGGCTAACATCACGGTCGCCTACACACAATCCACATTCTACTGAAATCATACATGCTGTGAGTACCAATAGCTATTTTGTTGAGTAAAAATGATTTTTGCCTACCGATGAGATTTAATATTAACAATGTGTACTTATAACCAATTACCGGCGAATAAAATTGATGAGTTTTTGATACATAATGGAATTGAACACAGGTCAATCAAATGAATTTACTCGAAGCGCTTGCGCATTGACAAGCTTTTTTTGCTAATTGTCGAAATACCCTCTGTTCGCCTGCATTTTTGTGATCATGATTAATTCATATTTTATTGTCGATATTTTTATTATTAATTATGACTGATTTACGATTCTGATTTATGGGTGGATTCAATTCAATGGATCAGGGGCGATAACGTCGGAAATGAACCAAGTCAACGTAGAGTGAAATATGTTTTGGATGACGGTGAATGGCTTATACGGGCAGAACACATTATCGCAGCAAAGTTGTGAGCGAAGAACAATTTTCAACAATGTTGACACCTGATCCAATAGTACTCCACATTCATACACCAGTACGAAGTTACGGGCAAAACAAGAAATAACTCTATTTAAAATAGTCTCGGGAATCATTGATTGAAACGGGGTATCATGATTCCTGATAGCGACGAAGTAGTGAACTTTACTGCAAAACGGTCCTGTGAAACTTGAATTCTTTTGTACTACTAACAGTACAGAATGATCGGTTTGATCGTTGACAGAACATGAGATCAACTGAACACTTGAGAATTTTGTGTACCCTTAAATTCACTCAAATTTCTCTGCTGATTTTTGTAGGGCTTGTGTTGTTGAAAATTCTTCTGTTATCAGAGGCAATTCAATAATGCATTGTTTTGAAGTGACGGAAATCTGGAAATTAGAACGGATTACGTCAACTTGTATGGATTTTCTGAAACACAAACTTTTGGACTGTGCAGCGGAGAGCCTATGATTGAGAGATTAATGTAACGCCTCCAAAGACCATCTAACTTGATCCGTCCAAGAGTAACACCAATTTTTCTAGTTTTTTGGTGGTTTCCACCCCCGGGGGTGGAGCAGTTAATTCGAGCGGGTGGTTTTCCGGGAGCCTTTAATTAGCCTTTGATTACGACCCTCACACTTTTTCGAAATTTGACCTTGTTCCCGTTTTTTTTTAAGTCTGGTTTATCTCAAGCTGGCACCGCCACAGGTTTTTTTTAAAAAACGCCGAGCAATTAATTTGAAGATGAGCAATTCCAAGAGCCTTTAATTCAGGAGTAATTTTGACGTGCGTACGAACTCTGTAAGTTGTTCCGTCCAAGAGTTACACGGGTTTTTCTCGTTTTTGGGTGGTTTCCACCCCTCGAGGGTGGAGCACCTAATTCGAGCGGGTGGTTTTCCGGGAGCCTTCAATTCTGGAGTAATTTTGACCCTCGTACGAACTCTGTAAGTTGTTGCGTCCGAGAGTTAAACCGATTTTTCGAGTTTTTTGGTGGTTTCCACTCCCGGGGGTGGAGCACTTAATTCGAGCGGGTGGTTTTCCGGGAGCCTTCAATTCTGGAGTAATTTTAACACTCGAACAAACTCTGTTAGTTGTTTCGTCCAAGAGTTACACGGATTTTTCTAGTTTTTGGGTGGTTTCCACCCCTCGGAGGTGGAGCACTTAATTCGAGCGGGTGGTTTTCCGGGAGCCTTTAATTAGCCTTTAATTATGACCCTTACACTTTTTCGAAATTTGACCTCGTTCCCGTTTTTTTTCAAGTCTGGTTTATATCGAGCTGGCACCGCCACAGGTTTTTTTCAAAAAACACCGAGCAATTAATTTAAAGATGAGCAATTCCAAGAGCCTTTAATTAGCCTCCAATTATGACCCTTACACTTTTTCGAAATTTCACCTGTTTTCCGTTTTTTCTCGGTGTGGCGGTTCCAGGTTTATGTCAAGCTGGCACCGCCACAGGTTTTTTTTAAAAAACGCGGAGCATTTAATTCGAAAATAGAGCATTTAATTAGCCTCTAATCAGCCCTTAATTATTCCATAGGAAATTTTCCGAATTTCGGATGTGGCGGTTCCAGCTTGATATGGCTAAATTATATTACTGAATAGATCAGATATAATAGTGGAAAAGAAAAAAGAGGAGTACATATGTGAGATTGATCAAGGGTAATGTAACAAAATAACAAAATACCACCTATAATTACCATGATGAGGTAGGGAATAGACTTAACCTAAAAGGGAATGAACGAACTTAGCAATCAGAGCCTCGGTGGCGGTGCTAGATTGACGGCTGCTAACTACAATGCAAAAAGCAGATCAAAGAGTTTAGCCTTGAAGACCGCCAGAGAGGAGGATTGCCGAAGTGATAGGGGTAGACTGTGCCAGAAATAAATAGCCGACAGGAGAAATGAATTTCGGTAGCAAGTCGTGCGATTAGCGAGGATATGAAATGATCATGGGTAATCTGTAATTGCAAGCCTCAAAGAGCGACGTACGTCGGGATCTGATTCAAAAAAAGAATTCCGTAAATAAGTCGGTATAGACGTCAATAGAAGTTGATAAAGAAAAGAGCCTCAAAAGTACAGGCGACGATTCGCTACCGACAGCCATTTCAACTGAAGACGGTAAGGTGTAATATGAGTGTCCCTGCGACAGTTGTAGATATATCGGATGCCACAGTTTACGAGCCTCATCAGTTTAAGATTTAGATAATCAGTAAGGTCGCAATGAACGAGGCTACAGTAATCAAGATGAGGGAGAACTAGAGCATGAACGAGCAGCGTTTTGACTTCCGGTAATAGAATATTTCTATGTTGTTTCAATTTATGCAGGGTTTCGTGGACTCTGCGAGAGATCTGAGCTACTTGAGCGTTCCAAGATAAAACGGCAGAAATAAAGACGCCAAGATTCCTAACTGAGCTAACGTATGGGATACACTGTCCATTTATAGTAACTCGTGGAGGATTGTCGTGACATAGTTTAGTAAGATAGGATGAGCTACCAAGGATAATGGCCTTGGTTTTCGCAACATTGAGCTTCAAGCCGTTTTCCGTCGCCCAATCCGACACCGCCCCTGCATCGATACTGACCCGGCCGAGAGCCGAAGCAATGTCGGTCAGGTGAGTATGCAGATATATCTGGAAACGATCGGTAAATACAATATGCTTCGTGTGGGTGGCTAATATCGTTGATAAAGATAAGAAAGAGAATCGGACCCAGTACCGAGCCCTGGGGAACTCCTGAATGGTTTGTTAAGAAACTAGAATGTGTGCCAAAGAGAGTTTGGACGGCCTGGGCTCGGTTTGAAAGGTAAGAGTGAAACCACCCAACTGCATCAGCAGTCAGCCCGTGACGAATGATCTTAGCCAGTAGTAAACGATGGTTTATACTATCAAACGCCTTCGAGATATCGAAAAGGACTGAAATGGTAACGCATCTATTATCAATGGCTTCTCTCGCATCGTCCAGTAACTTGAGCAGGGCCGACTGGATACTGTAGAATTTACGGAAACCCGATTGATACGAATCTAGTATGGAATTCTGCTCGAGGGAGGGCATAAGTTGAATTGCTACTAGCTTCTCAAAGACTTTCAAAAGATGAGCTAGATTAGCCACAGGTCGAGTATCTGATTCGAAGGCAGGTGGTTCACATTTGTTCAACGGGACGACATAAGCCCGTTTCCAGATCTCATGAAATGAACTATGACGAAGGGAGCAATTGAGAAGGTTTGTCAGAAGAGGTGCTATCAGGTTGAGGTGGTCCCGGAGGTGTAGTTACTGGATATCGTCAGGGCTCTGACCGCGCGATTTAGTAAAACAGGATGGGAGTAGGCGCAGGACTTCGGACTCAAGGACAGGTGAAAACGAAAACTGAGATTGAACCAAAAGTAAATCGTCTTCTAGCAGCTGATCCAACTCATGGGTTGAACAGAGTGGATGGGCATTTGTGATGAAAGTATAAAAAACATTTAGTTGGTCGGTCCCGGAGTGATGTAAGGGGGAGGCCAGCGGACACTTTGCTACAATAAGCCCACGGCGGCCAGGTTCGCGCCAGATGCTTGATACATTGGGGAGATTTGATAAGCGATCATTAAAATATAAATTTCTTCCTCTTTCAATTTCGACTTTGATAGCGCGGCGTAGAGCGCGATATTCAGCCATCGAATCGGCTGTTTTCAGATGTTTTGCCGAGGTATATAAGTTATTTCTAGCGCTTATACGCCGCCTTATTTCTGGCGTAAAACCAGCCCGCTGGAGGTCCCCTGACTTCGCGCATAATCAGCGGTGCACGGGTATCTAGCACGTTAACAATAGATGTACATAAAAACTCTGCCTGTTTGTTTAAATCCGATGAGGAGTCGGAGGGCGGTATGATAGCGATAGAGCAAAGATCGTTTTTTAGAGCTATGAGGTCGCATTTCGGAAATTTACGGCATTTTCTCAACGGAGTGGACCGGCTCGGAGCAAAAACCTACGGTCGCGACGAGCGCCGTCGCCAGCTGAAACCGCCCGGCGACCGACTCGCGCCAAGGCGTCGACCAGTCGCTCCGCGTCCAGCGCGGAGCAGCGGCGGGTCGTTCGCGCCTCCGGCCGACTCGGTACCGAGAGGGGACCGCTCCGCAGTCCGCCTCGACTCGTTCGACCCGGTCAGGTCGTACGAGAGAGACGTGCGAAACTGGTCTCACCGCTTCTTCGCGGACAACCTATCTGCGCCCAGGTGTCTCGGTGCGACGCCGTGACACCCCGGACGCAGGCCGCGAACGCGGCAGGTTTCGGAGAGGATTTTCGGCCGTACGAGGCAGCTCCCGGCAGCGTCGAGGGCAGCGATGCCCGGGACTCGCTGACGCGGCCCACTGCCGTCCGCCGTCAATCATTTGCATTGCGAGCCGATCGGGTCCGGGCCGGTTCATTCCGGCAGACGACCCGTGGATTCGAGGCGACGTCGGCACTTGAACTGTCGCACAAACGAAATTTGACGCGCGGCGCGCGTTTCTTTCGGCGCGCAACCGCGACAGGGCTAACGCACGCGGCGCCACGCTCACGACTACAGAAAGCCGGTGACAACCGTGATTCTAGCATTTTCATGCAAAATTCACATATATGATTACCCTAAACGGTGGATCACTTGGCTCGTGGGTCGATGAAGAACGCAGCTAATTGCGCGTCAACTTGTGAACTGCAGGACACATGAACATTGACATTTCGAACGCACATTGCGGTCCACGGATACAATTCCCGGACCACGCCTGGCTGAGGGTCGTTTAACAACGACAGACTGCTCCGTCGGCAACTTTGCTGCAAAAACCCCCTTTAGGGAATAGCACACTGTGCCTTTGCGAGCGATTGACTGGGCGTTCACCGCCCGTATCGCGCGCCGGTCGCGCGGCAACGGGTCGCGTCGCCTCAAACGAACACGTATGTCACGGTCACGACGCGTCGCCGCGGATCGCGGGGTCGAGCTGTCGCTGCCGTTCGTCACGTTCCGGTGCTAGCGATAGTCCAGAGAACGAACGAATTCGGCACGGCGACACACAGACCAATGATCCGCGCGGTCGGTTTGCCGCTCATGTGAAGAAGTTCCGTCCACGTTTCGCCGCGGGGAGCTCTCAAGTCTCCCGTACGGCGGGCGTTTGCGGTCATTTCCGTGGCTCGAACGTATGAAAAATACGTTGTCCTCGGTCGTTTCGACGGTGCTATTCTTGAACGAACGACCGTCGCCGACGATGGACTTGCAATCTTACGACGACCTCAGAGCAGGCGGGACTACCCGCTGAATTTGAGCATATCACCAAGCGGAGGAAAAGAAACTAAGTAGGATTTCCTTAGTAGCAACGAGCGAACAGGAAACAGCCCAGCACTAAAACCCGCGGTTCTGTCGCCGGAATATGTAGTGTTTTGGAGGATCCACTTATCCCGGGGCGTCGGCCCGCGTCCAAGTCCATCTTGAATGGGGCCACTTACCAGCAGAGGGTGCCAAGCCCGAAGTGACCGAGACGCGCCACGGAAGGATCTCTCCTCAGATTCGGGTTGCTTAAGAGTGCAGCTCCGAGTGGGTAGTAAACTTCATCCAAGGCTCAACGCTATAACCACGAGACCGATAGCGAACAAGTAGCGTGAGGAAAAGTTGAAAAGTACTTTGAAGAGAGTTCAAGAGTACATGAAACCGCGCAGGGGTAATCCCGACAAACCCGGAAGATTGAACGGGAAGATTCATCGTCAGCGACGCAGGCTTCGCCGCGGCTCGTAATGCCGGGACCTTGCGTTCACGGCACTCGGTCGCGGTGCAATGTCCGGCGGCGCCGGGGTGCACTTCTCCCCTAGTAGGACGTCGCAACCCGTTGGGTGTCGGTCTGATGCCTGGTCGGCTGCCTGTCTCGGCGTTCTCGTCGGGGCAGACCCCCGGTTGCCCGTCCGGCTGCCCGGCGGTACCCGCACGGTATAGAGCCGCATTGAACTGCGTCGGGCCCGCCGCAAGTGCGATCAGCGATTCCCGGTGGTCGGACCTAGCGCCGTCCCGAACAACGAGTTAAGGCGCCAAGGTCGACGCTCATGGGATACCATTGAAGGCGTTGGTTGCTTAACACAGCAGGACGGTGGCCATGGAAGTCGGAATCCGCTACGGAGTGTGTAACAACTCACCTGCCGAAGCAACTAGCCCTGAAAATGGATGGCGCTGAAGCGTCGCGCCTATACTCGGCCGTCAGCGGCATACAAGGCGGCCTAGGCCGTCCTAAAGCACTGACGAATAGGAGGGTCGCGGCGGTGTCCGCAGAAGGGTCTGGGCGTAAGCCTGCCTGGAGCCGCTGTCGGTGCAGATCTTGGTGGTAGTAGCAAATACTCCAGCGAGGCCCTGGAGGACTGATGTCGAGAAGACTTCCATGTGAACAGCTGTTGCACACGATTTAGTCGATCCTAAGTCATAGAAAAATCCGATGACGATGTCGGTGTATTCCTATGCCTGACACGCGCGTCGTGACGCCGGTGATCGTGCGAACGTCGGGCCTCGCTCGGCGTTCCCCCCGGCCTGGGCGCGTGCGGTTTGAAATGTGACACACCCGTCGGGCGAAAGGGATGACGGTTCCTATTCCGGAACCCGGCAGCGCGACCGTTTACAAGTCGGGCCCTCGCAAGAGAGTTCGATGGGGTAACCCAAAAAGACCTGAAGACGCCGTCGGGAGATCCGGAAAGAGTTTTCTTTTCTGTATAAGCGTTCGAGTTCCCTGGAATCCTGTAGCAGGGAGATAGGGTTTGGAACGCGAAGAGCACCGCAGTTGCGGCGGTGTCCGGATCTTCCCCTCGGACCTTGAAAATCCAGGAGAGGGCCACGTGGAGGTCTCGCGCCGGTTCGTACCCATATCCGCAGCAGGTCTCCAAGGTGAAGAGCCTCTAGTCGATAGACTAATGTAGGTAAGGGAAGTCGGCAAATTGGATCCGTAACTTCGGAATAAGGATTGGCTCTGAGGATCGGGGCGTGTCGGGCTTGGTCGGGAAGCGGGTTTGGCTGACGTGCCGGGCCTGGGCGAGGTGATGGTAATAACCGGATCCGAGCTCGGTCCCGTGCCTTGGCCTCCCGCGGATCTTCCTTGCTGCGAGGCTTCGGCGGCGGTTCGCCGTTGCCGTCGTCCTCTTCGGCCGCCATTCAACGGTCAGCTCAGAACCGGCACGGACTGCTGCAATCCGACTGTCCAATTAAAACAAAGCATCGCGATGGCCCTAGCGGGTGTTGACGCGATGTGGTTTCTGCCCAGTGCTCTGAATTTCAACATCGAGAAATTCAAGCAAGCGCGGGTAAACGGCGGGAGTAACTATGGCTCTCTTAAGTCTAGTTGCTCTCCTTGCCACGAAGGGATTTAGGGAACCAACTCCGCTCTGCAGAGGAGGAGACCCCTAATTCCCAAGTGCCTAGTGTCACCTTCTTGTGGTGTGGGCCGGGCCCCATTGGACGTGCTCCAATGGGTGGCTAACGACACAGGCTATTTGGGCTCCAGGAGTGTGCAGCCCACACAAACGGCCAGCCAGTTTTCTCGTTTTCTGGAGACCCCTCATCAAAGCCAGGGGCATAGAGGACTGATAAGCCTCGAACAGCTTTCAGGCTTGCTACCTGGAAGTTGTCTTTTCGCTAGCACCAAATAAACAAAGAAGTGTGTCGGGGCTATTCCCCGACTGCCGGTCGCTGCCTCGGACAACCGGCCTAGCGAGCCAAGGGAGGGCTGTGTCTAACTGCCCGAATCCGCCCGCCCGAAATAATGACAATTCCCCTGAGGAGAACGAGCATCAGTTCTCTTGCCAACAATGCTCGCGGACATTTACATCTTCCCGTGGGCTGTCTAATCACATGCGAATCCATAATCGACAGCAAGCTTAGCAAACATCATCTGCTGAATCACAGCCCTTAACACCAGCTGTGGACCCTGTAGCATCATCATCTGCTACACAGGGTCAATTTGTCTGTGAAGATTGCGCCCCCCCCCCCCCCCCCCCCCAGTCGCCTTTTCAACAAAGATTGGTCTCGGGCAACATAGGAGACATTGTCATCCTGATTCCACGAATGCCGAGATCAATATTGAGCGTGTGCGTAAAGGGTACTCATCTGAAGAGCTTAGAATGGCGGCTTCCGAGGAAGCATATCTCGTCAAGCATGGCAAGGATCGTCTGGGAAATAGGGTCCGATTCATCAACGTTTATATGGCACAATTCTTCCCGAACAGGAATACCGACGGGGTGAAGAATGCCAGAAAGACGAAGATTTATCGAGATCTTGTTGCTAAATACGTGAGTCAGCTCAACGAGGGTGAAACCCCTGAGTCGCCCACTCCTGGTTCTTCGCCAGGAAGAACACCTCCAGAGTCCCCTGCCAGAACATCAGCTGCACCGATCCCCGAGGAGCCCCCGCCACCAGACCCAAGAGACAGATATAAGGAGGCCATTACATCATTACTGGTCAAAATTGCTGAGGATGAATCTCTTCAAGATCATCCTTTAGCGTCCTTGGGTCTCGACCTTATCAACGGTCGTGATATCTTTTTAGAGATGATCTCGTGGCTTCGGACCTTACTCAGGCCTAAGGTCCGAACTAAGGCTTCTCGAAGGGGTCGCAGATGCTCTAAACGCCCGTTCAACCGTAATGCCAAGCCGAGCGCCTGGAGATCAAGGCGCAGGGAATATGCTCGAATGCAAGACCTGTTCAAGAAGAACATGAGCAGAGCCGCCAAGGCTGTATTGGATGGTGAGGATGAGGCAACACTACCTAGCCTCGAGGAGATGTTTGATTTCTGGAAACCAGTCTTCGAACATCCCTCTGTCCCCGTCCAACAACATCCTGTCCTGCCTGAACATCAGCAGAAGACATCTTTGGCGAACCCGATCACCATCCGGGAAGTTAATTCGATTAACGTTCCCTGCAGCTCGGCCCCTGGCATAGATGGCATAACACCAGCCGTCTGGAGACAATGTCCTGCCTTGTGCCGTGCACTCTTGTATAACATGGTCCTCTATAGCGGATCTTTCCCTCCTGACGTTCTCGCAAGTAGGACGGTTTTCGTCCCCAAGAAGGCGAAAGCTACCAAGCCTTCTGACGTCAGGCCCATCAGTATAGCTTCGGTTGTAGTGAGACAGCTACACAAGATGCTAGCTGCTCGCATGATAGCTGCCGGATTGATCGACGAAAGGCAACGTTGCCTCGAGGATGGGTGTGCCGAAAACATATCCATCCTGGCCTCTACCATCAATCACGCCAGGAGTAACCGTCGTGAACTTCACATGGTTTCTCTCGACGTTGCGAAGGCCTTCGATTCTGTCAGTCATCAGGCAATAACATCTGCCCTCACGGAGGCTGGTGTGCCTCAAGTCTTGGTGGATTATATTAGAACCTCCTATGAGAAGTCCACGACCATCTTGGACGTGGGGAAGCGGAAGTCTGAGAGAATCGTTGTGAGCAGGGGTGTGCGGCAGGGAGACCCAATAAGTACCGTCATCTTCTCATTGGTAAATGACAGGATATTGCGCTCGATTCCGACTACTGTCGGATATGAATTGGCACCTAACCACATGGTTAATGGGGTTGCATTCGCGGACGATATAGTCTTGCTGACGGGATCCGTGAGTGGTATGACGGCCACGCTGAATGCAGTAGAAGAGACAGCTAGAAAACAGGGGCTCGCGTTCAATCCTTCTAAATGCGTTGCCACCTCCATTGTACCATCAGGACGAGATAAAAAGGTTAAAGTCCTTACTGAGCCTCAGTTTGCTCTCCAGGATGGAAGCCCCATTCGTCAGCTGGGTCCAGTTGATGAGTGGCGGTACTTAGGAGTAAATTTCAGCCCGGTAGGCATTAAGAAGGCATCTCCGTCCTCGGAGGCTGAGCTTCAGCGCATTACGCGAGCTCCTCTGAAACCACAACAGCGCCTCAAGATCTTGCGCTGCTATCTGGTTACCAGGTTTTACCATCTCCTGGTGCTGTCTGGATGTACCTTGAAAGTCCTCCGTCATCTTGACTTTCAAGTGAGAGCTGCTGTTCGGCGTTGGTTCCGCCTGCCCAAGGATATCCCCATCGCCTACGTTCACGCGAGTTGCAGGGACGGCGGACTTGGCATACCATTTTTTGCCACTACCATCCCTGGCCTTTTACTGAGCAGACTTGAACAAAGTTACTTGAACAAAGTTACTTGAACAAATGAAGGATTCGTCCTCCAAATCCGCGAGGATTGCGTATGGGTCGGTTTGGGTCCAGAAGAAGATCGAGTGGGCCCGTGGAGTCTTGAACTGTAATGGTGAGAGACTCAATAGCTCAGAACATCGAGCTAAGTATTGGGCCAGGTGTCTATACGAACATGTAGACGGGATGGAGTTGAGAGACTGTGGCAGAACATCAGCCTCCACCAAGTGGATTGATGCGGGTGCTTTGGGTGTACCTGGAAGGGATTAAATTCAATACCACCATATACGCATCAACAGTCTTCCAACAAAAGTCCGTACGTCGAGAGGTCAAAGGCCTGTGTACACCAACATCAAGTGCTGAGCAGGCTGCGACTCCACAGAGACTGCCGCACATGTCATCCAATCCTGCTTCCGTACCCACGGGGGTAAAGTCAAGCGGCATGACGCAGTCTGCAAGACTTTGGCCGATCATAAGCGATCGCGGAAGATGAGGGTACATGTGGAACCCCATCCTCGAACGTCGGTAGGGCTGAGAAAGCCTGATATTCTTGTCGCAGATGGAGCCAGAGGCTTCATTGTAGATGCGCAAATTGTTAGCGGTGCCGTGCCGCTAGATGACAGTCATAAGAGGAAGGTTGAGAAGTATGACTCCCTTCCTATCATAAGCGAAGCTGCCAAGGTTCTCCAAGTTGAACCATCCGCCGTGACTGTCTTGAGCTGCACCCTTTCTTGGCGGGGTGTATGGAGCGGCACTTCCGCTGACACTTTAAGATCTCATTTGCGCATCCCTCTGGGGCTCCTTTGTGGCATTACTACCAGGGTGATACAAGGGTCCCACACAAATTGGACCCGCTGGAATCAAATGACATCGAGAATTCCAGCAGAGCGCGCGGGGATTGGGTAGGGAGATTTGGCCATTCCCTATCAACCTGGGTAACCTGCACCCCACCATCTAATACGGCAGCAGGCAATCAAGCCGTCCCACTTAACATCTGGCGGAAGAGTGAGGAGTTTTAGTGAGTATGCCCGTTAAATAGGGAGAATCTCACACTGTTCGGGCTCGTTGCCCGTTCGTCTTTAGAAGATTTCTCCTCACGGAAAAAAAAAAAAAAAAAAAAATCTCCTTGGTGAGCGCCTTTAGCCTAGAAGCCCAAGTGCCAACTATACACCTTCTCGTGGTGAGAGTCGGGCAACGCTAGTGGAAACGCTGGCTACCGAGTTTTGTGGCTATGTACGGGCCTTGGAGCTACCAACCCTCTGGCCCAAGAAAGCAGGTCCAATACAAACAAGAAACGCGCGAAAGGCGCAAATTGCCCGCCGGTTCACAGACCCCGCTGTGACTGCGGCGAAACCAGATCAGTCATCCTCAGCCGAGCCTGGGAATAAAGAAGAGGCCATCAACGTCGTTTTCCTGGATGTCTACGAGGTTTTAGCAAAGTGACTGGTCTCGGTGTCCACGAGCAGCATGGGCATCGTGATTGGTATGATGAACAACAAGCGGCAAAGGTAACGAAAAACGATAGATGGTCGGAGGAAGAGACGAATATGATGGCCAGGAAAGAAGCAGAACTTATCCTGTAAGAAGAGAAGGTAATCAACATTGATCAAAAACTGGCAAAGGTATTTTATGGAAGGCCATCGGATGCCATTAAGAGCCATCAAAGGCGACTTAGTTATAAGAAGAGAGTGAAGAAATACTTGGATCTGCTGCAACCGGAAAATCAATTCGAGAGCTCCGGGGAGGCATACGAGAGTGCGGACGAGCCCGAGGATGAGCAGACGGATGATAAAATCCAGGAGTTCCTGCTCAGCCATCCTTCTCTGGTCGGAGAAGGCTGGTGGATTGAAACACTTGATTCCATCTACAGCCAAGTTGTACATAGAACTCGAGCGGAGATAGTTACCGAGCTGGGTCTATTCCTGGCGGTAGTATTTCCTGGGAAGATCAAAAAGAACATCGTGAGTGAGGATCGAAGTATAGAAAGGGGCGGAGAACATATACCCAGAAAAAAGATGAGACGGGCAGAATACGCCAGAGTCCAAGACCTTTGTAAGTAAGCGCCAAGTAGATGTGTCAAGCGCATCATGACAGACCAACTGGAACAAGATACCGGGGTTGATCAAAATAGAATGGAGCCTTACTGGAAAGCTGTTTTCAGTAAGTGCACCGGTGTAGCACCAAACCTACCTGGACCTGACGAAAACCTACAACACCTATGGAACCTGGTCAAGGATAAGGAAGTCCAGAGAGCCTACCCACCGACAAACACCTCGGCGGTTCCAGATAGGATTTCAGCGAGAGACCTGCAGAGTGTATCACCGACGATATTAGCAAGGCTGTTTAATCTGTTCATATGGTGCCGCTGTCTACCAGAACAGCTCTGTCTATCAAGGACAGTGCTTATAGCGAAAAAGAAGGGGGCGTCTGATCCTAGCGACTTTTGCCCGATTTCAATATCGTTGGTGATCACGCGGACATTCCATAAGGTACTCGCAAATCGGCTAAAGACGGTCGAAATAGACGACAGGCAAAGAGGCTTCTGTAATACTGACGGATGCGTGGACAACACGATGCTGCTCGACCTTGTGCTTCGCTACCACCGGAAGAAACACAGAAAGGTCTTTCTGGCCTCCCTCGATATAAAAAAGGCTTTCGACTCGGTCACGTTCGATACGCTTGAAGAAGTTCTCAACACTAAAGGCGTGCGGGCCCATGATGGAGTACACCGCGAGACTCTATGACGAGAGTAAAATCATTCTACAGCATGGTGAATGGAAATCGGGAAGACTCCACACAACGTGTGGCGTCAAGCAGGGAGATCCCATGTCACCGTATTTATTTAACTTTATCATAGATGAAATGATAAAAAGAATACCCGAGGAGATTGGCGTCGAGATGGATGGAATTAGAGTAAGCTTACTTGCATTCGCTAATGACATCATACTGGTCGCATCAACTGAAGGGGGTATGAAAACCCTGCTAGACAATGTCACTGAGTTTCTGTACTCCTGTGGTCTCGAGGCAAATGCGAATAAGTGTCTGACGGTGGCGATTAAAACTGTGCCAAAAGAAAAGAAAACCTTTGTGGATAGAAGCTCTTTCAAAATACGAGGGGTCACCGTACCGGCTCTCAAACAAACCGAAGAGTGGAGATACTTGGGCATTTTCTTCACGCCCGAAGGCAGATCAGCAGCCAAAACTCGTGAGCAAATGGTTGAAGACCTGGTTAAGCTCTCAAAGGCCCCGTTGAAACCACAACAGCGCTTATGGGCTCTCCGATCGATGATAATACCATCAGCAATGAACCAACTTACGATGGGTGTTACAACTATAGGTTACTTACGATCCATAGATCAAAGAGTTCGCGCGGATGTCCGCAGGTGGTTACATCTCCCACATGACTGCCCAAACGCCTATATCAACGAAAACATCAAGGACGGCGGCCTCGGTTTGCCATCGGTACGGTGGAAAGCCCCAGCGGATAGATGGCACCGGCTTCACAGCCTCACTAGGTCAGACTATGTAGTCGGAACCGCAGTCGGCGGATATCTGAAACAGGAAATGAAGGCTGCTGAAAAAAGAATTTGCTTTGAAGGGAAAGCTCTCAAAACAGCTGAGCAAATCGATGGATTCTGGGCTGAAGTATTGAATGCCTCAGTGGATGGCAAAGCGCTGAAGGACTCGCGCATGGTTGGAGAGCAGCATAAATGGATGTCTAGCATGAGCAACTTTCTTAGTGAAAAGGATTTTGTAAATTGTTACAAGGCTCGAATAAACGCCTTGCCAATACGATCTCGGACAGCTCGAGGAAGGAAAAAAGATAGAACATGCAGAGAGGGTTGTGGTCAGATCAAAACCCTCAACCACATTGTGCAACACTGTCACCGTGCAAACTTAGCCAGAATACAGAAACATGATGCTATAGTCAAATACCTGGTAAAAAGGCTCAGAAGATCAGGGTACGAAGTCACTGAAGAACCACATTTCCAAACCACTGAAGGTCTTCGTAAGCCGGACATCCTAGCAACACTGGGACACATGTCTCTAGTCGTGGACGCCCAAGTGAGAAACGAGCGGATGAATTTGGAAAAATCAGACTGGGACAAGATCAAGAAGTATGCAGACATCCTGGAAATCATAGAGGAAATATAGAAAAGATACGAAGCCAGAACAGTACTTACTTTGGCGGCAACCTTGAATTGCAGGGGAGTATGGAGCAAAAGATTTGCCCATCAGCTTCCGACGAGAGGGTTAATCGGAAAAAAGGACATCAGCATCATTTCAACGAGAGTTGTGAACAGAACCATTGCGGCGTGGCACATGTTCAACTCGACATCAATAACACCTGGAAAAAGACAGAGAGAAAAAGAAGGAATTGGTTGACATCTGGAAAGAAAGAAGACAAGTTACGTAATTGGCCAAGATGTAATAACGAAAGAAAGGATTCGACGTGCGAAGACTGATCCGGGGAAAATAAAAAGCTGCACCGGTTTCTCGGATAAACCGGGCATAATGTTATTTATTCACCTTTGGTACCTGTGAATATTTTGAACAAAAGAAAAAAAAACGAATAGCCAAATGCCTTGTCATCTAATAAGTGACGCGCATGAATGGATTAACGAGATTCCTACTGTCCCTATCTACTATATAGCGATACCACTGCCAAGGGAACGGGCCTGGAAAAATTAGCGGGGAAAGAAGATCCTGTTGAGCTTGACTCTAGTCTGGCACTGTAAGGAGACATGAGAGGTGTAGCATGAGTGGAAGGTGGCAACATCGCCGGTGAAATACCACTACTTTCATCGTTTCTTTACTTACTCGTTTAGGCGGAGCTCGTGCGTCGAGGACTTTCGTCCCGGCTGTCACGTTGTTCTAGAGCCAAACGTGTAAGAGTGGCGTGAGGCTTCGGCCGATCGTCGATCATACTCCCGCGTGATCCGATTCGAGGACACTGCCAGGCAAGGAGTTTGACTGGGGCGGTATATCTGTCAAAGAATAACGCAGGTGTCCTAAGGCCGGCTCAGCGAGGACAGAAACCTCGCGTAGAGCAAAAGGGCAAAAGCTGGCTTGATCTCGATGTTCAGTACGCATAGAGACTGCGAAAGCACGGCCTATCGATCCTTTTGGCTTGAAGAGTTTTCAGCAAGAGGTGTCAGAAAAATTACCACAGGGATAACTGCCTTGTCGCGGCCGAGCGTTTATAGCGTCGTCGCTTTTTGATCCTTTGATGTGGGCTCTTCTTATCCTAGCAAAGCAGGGTTCGCCAAGCGTTGGATTGTTCACCCACCAATAGGGAACGTGAGCTGAGTTTGGACCGTCGTGAGATAGGTTAGTTTTACCCTACTGATGGCTCGTCATTGCGATAGTAACCCTGCTCAGTACGAGAGGAACCGCAGGTTCGGACATTTGGTTTACGCACTCGGTTGAGCGGCCGGTGGTGCGAAGCTACCATCCGTGGGATTATGCCTGAACGCCTCTAAGGCCGTATCCTCTCTAGTCAAAGGGGGCAACGATATTTCGAGGAGTCTCGTGAGTCGAAAGGCTCAAAACAATGTGACTTTACTAGGTGGCCGGTCCGTGGACCGGTCGTCGCACGAGCTCTGTTTGCCGGGCGGGGTCTTTGGCCTGCGTCGGGACCTTCCGGCTCGTCGGTCTGGCCTTGAACGGTCGATCATGGGTCATCCAGTTCGATGTCGAGACTCAGAATCGTCTGTAGACGACTTAGGTACCTGGCGGGGTGTTGTACTCGGTAGAGAAATTACCACGCTGCGATCTGTTGAGACTCAGCACTTGGCTTGGAGATTCGTCTTGTCGGTTAGATGAAGCCCCAATGCTTGTGTTTGTAGAGCTGGCTCGACGCCGGTTACGAGACGCGTCGCTCGTCCTATGTCGGACGAGTCGCATGCGGACCGGCGCGGCCGTGCTCTGCTCGCCGAGCGTGTGCGATGGCAATGTGAGTGCGGGGACTGAGAAAAGAAAATTTTCTCCCGTACCCGTTGCCACTCGAGATATACGCAGCTCGGATGGCCAGTCAGCGAACGCAAGGCCGACAAGCGACCGGAGGGACCCGTGGACCCCCTCGGTACGTCGCGGGATTCGGGGACGGTATAGGCCGTCATTCTTCCGATCATACGTCGACCGTCGGTTGTCGTCCTCAATCCTTGTAACGAGCGCCCCATATTTACACTGAATATATCATCATATACCATTTCAATAATTATTATTATCGCTTCAGAGACGAGGAAGCATAGCTTTAAATTCATATGTAAATCCATAAAATATTCATTATAAAACAGTTCGTGGCACAACCAAAGCGCAACAGCGTAGTTGACGGTCAGCAACGTCAGCGTCTCCGCGCCCGCCAGATCCCGGGTGTAATCAACACCGGGATGAGGCGAGCGCGAGATTACGCGCTTCAGGCCGAGCCTTTGTTCCAAAATTGTGAATTCAGCAAAAATCTCGCTCGCTGCCCGACGCTCCAAGGGGTTTCAGACGAGCGAGCGAAGTCAGTCCCGTTAGAGACAGGATCAAACCAACGTTAACGGAAACAGGCTTCGTCAAAGCTGTCGAGTAAAGAGTTATCAGTCTTAGAGTCACCGACGAATAGAGAGTGAATTCCACTAATTCTACACGCGGTGTTCGAAGCGTCTCGCCTCGCGACGTCAGCCGTTCGAAGTTAGACTTCAAGTGTAGAAAGCTATGCCACGAACTTAATCAAGTTGTGTAGTCTCAATTGAATGTGATTGATTGATTGATTGAATAAACTTATTAAGGCTATGGGGTACAACCCCATACAGCCCAGTAAGATAGTACATTAGCAATATTATTTGTAATTTACATAATATAAGATTTATACATGTAGTGAAAAAAATATCTTCAAATTTAACAAGAGATCTTACATGCTAAGTTTAACAATTTTATAATTTCATAATTTTAAGTATAATCCTAACTATAACATCTTTGTTTATTTTTAGATATCAGCAGATTTCTTAATTTCGGTAAGCATAGTAACATAGTAATAGAAACAGTCTCTAGAGTATACATATCACAAAGTATTTTATATTTGGTTACAATTTCATTTAATAACTAAAACTAAGTGACACAACTTATGCCAAAAAAGGTACTGCTACATATCTAAAAGATGAGTTGAGACACTGTCGTGTGGTAGCGGGTTCAGTATCAAGTTTGGGTCTTGCTCCACCCTAAAACGCCACCGATCAACTTCAGTCTTAACGAGTTTTGTAAGCACTTCTGATTTAAAGCCACTAAGACGTTGAAGGTCAAACATGATGTTGCGATCTGCCAAGGAGTTTATAAAACGCGACGCAACATAGTGAAACGAGTTATCAAGCTTCTTAGATCGTGCCACATTTATCAATAATGGCGCGGGAGGATAACGTGGTGTAACACGTCTTTGCTCAGCGTCAGCCCTTAGTTTGAAAAGATCAAATAGATACGTAGGTTTTTTTGAAGAAATCACAGTGTAGACTAGAGTAGCAATAATGCATAATCGTCTATTCTCAACAGTAAGCCAACCAAGGGACAAACAATATGGCGTTATTGGCGTTTGCCAAGGGATTTAACCTTGAACAAATCGAATACAGGTATTCATAAGACGATGAAGCTTTAAGTTTTGTGCTTGTGTTAAATCGTTGTATACCGCTGCTGCACAGTCAAAGTGAGGAAAAATAAGAAATTCTACAAGGCGTTTTCTAAGAGATCGTGTAAGTGCATGCCTATGAAATCGCAGGGAATAAAGCGCCCCATGAACACGACTAGAAATCTGACTAATATGCTTGTCCCAGTTTAAGGTTGAGGAGAGTTGAACTCCGAGATCAGTTACACGACTAGAGTAGTCTAAGGCGACACCATTAATTACAACTCTTGGAAGTGCGGAAAAATCAATACCGGAGATGTAAGCTTGACTACCTAAAATAATTAGCTTAGTTTTATCAGGATTCAGTCTAATCTAGTTCCGTTGTGCCCACTCAAAAACACGAAACGCATCCTCAGAAAGCCTGAGTATATGTTCATGTAATTTACTGGGCGGGCAGTGTAGATAGATACGAGTATCATCTGCGTATATTCCATATCTGGAATAAGTCAGAACTTGTGGAAGATCGTTGATGAAGATCGCAAATAACAAAGGCCCAAGTACACTTCCCTGATGAACGCCTGCAAAAGTTTCAACAGGGTCAGAATAGGTACCATTCTCATTTTTAACTACTTGAGTTCTGCCCGATAAATAGTCAGCAAGCCATCTGATGACGCGATCAGAGCAGTTTAATGCACGTAATTTTCGTAAGAGTAGTTTGTGTGAAACAGTATCAAAGGCTTTTGAGAAATCAAATAGTATCAATGGTGTGAGCTCACCCTGTTCAATACCCATTCTGACTGCTTCTATGAATCCTAGTAGAGCAGTTTGAGTTGAATATCCCGGTCTAAAACCAGATTGATGAGGATCTAAGAGATTATGAGTATTAAGATATTCAAGTAGTTGCTCATGTATCACACGTTCAAATAATTTGGAAAATTCAGAAATAATAGCTATAGGACGCGTATCTGAAGGTGTAGCGGGCGGATTTACTTTTGACAGAGGTGTGATTGAGGCCAATTTCCAACAGCTAGGAAAAGTTCCTTGTTCAACAGATCTATTAAAAATCTCAATCAAATACGGACGAAGGACTGGGTATACGATTTTAAGCATTTCTGTTGATACTAAATCGGAGCCAGTACAATTCTTCTGAGCCTTTGCTAATGCTCGATCAATATCTTCACCTGTTATAGGTTTAAATTCAAAAAGACTCGGAAGACTACTCCTAAGTGGACAAGAGTTGATATCAAGAATTTCATTCGGCAGAAGAGGTTGTGATGCACGAGAGACAGCAGCAAAGTGTTGATTTAAAACATGTGGGGAGAAGTACTTAAGTGGAGAAGGAGTTTTTGGTGCTGTCAAATTCATGCTTCTAAGTATGTTCCAAGTAGATTTCGAGTCCGAAGATCAGTTGAGTAAAGTCGTGTAATAGCCATTTTTAGCAACATCTATATTGTTTCTAACTCTAGCTCGCAATTCAGTAAACAATTTTCGATCAGTGGGACGACCGTATAGGTGTGCTCTACGATAGGCAGCACTCCTTTTCCGCATTAGTGTGCGAATGTCAGCCGAAATCCATGGCTTGTTTTGCGCACGAATTGTAACAGTTCTCTTCGGCGCGTGAACATCAAAAGTAAAGAGTACGTTATTGATGAGAATTGTAGTTATACAGGACAAACTAGAGGATTGTGTTGGAGAGTGAAGCAATCCATTAATATTATTATTACGATAATCATGACTTAAATTTTGATTATGACTAGGCTCAGCCGATAAATCCAGTACCAGCCGCGAATGAAGTTCATCATAAAGAGAGTTGAGATTCAAATTTTTTAAGTTACGATGAGTGACTACTTTCGGTTCTATTTCCAGTGCTGGAAAATCATACTCAATTGAGATGAGGTCATGACCACCTGCAAAAGGAGCATCAGTTTTCGAGTAGGAACGAACCAAATCTAGGTTCGGAACAATAAATAAATCTAACCAGGTATGAGTTTGAGTACCATTACTGTGGAATTGATGATAAGTAGGTTCAGACGGGACAGGCACTAAATTATATTCAAGAAGATAATTACGAAGAAAGTTTGAGTCCGGATGACTCCTGTGCATGGGTAAATTAAAGTCACCCGCGATAATAAGATCAGTATAATTCGCAGATAATCGTGTAATTATATCAAACACGTCATATGGGTAGATTCCATGGGGTCGACGATAAACAGCCGCTAGTAAAATACTAGTTGAACTATGTCTAACCTCTATAATTAAATACTCTGCCTTATTATCAAATTGGTGATTAGAGCTAGCTAATACTTTAGTTTTATAACATTCACGAATATATAAGACTATTCCTCCACCTTCCTTTCCAATACGATCCTGACGATAACGATGATAGCCTGGAGGATGGTAAGTTTTTTCAGAATCTCCAGGAACAAGAAAAGTTTCAGTAAGAGCAATAGCATCATAAGTAGGATTTATTGAAAGATAGGTTTCTAAACTATTGAAATTGGCTGATATGTGATTTACATTACCATGACAGAATCTAAAATATCTTCTTGAAGTAAAAGGTTCATTTTGCGGCTGAGTGGTAAGTTGCTATTTTTGTTGTTATTGTCGCGTGTTGCTAACACGACGATCAAGCGGTTGAAGTTTGTTGAGATCTTCAACTGAATAGACGGGAATGAGAGGAGCTGTACTGTTAGTACGCATGCAAACTATTAAGTTTCGTACAACAGGTCTAATATAATTCAGTGCTTTGACTTTCGGAATAGCAGCACGAAGTAGATCATAGGTTTGTTTAGGCCAAACAGCATTCATAAAGACTGGTTTTTCACCACCAGAGCCAAAAATGATTTGCGCAGTCTTTTCCTTAAGCAAATGCGACTGGGATATAACATTATTGCGTACTGTAGGGGACACAAGTTTGACCATGAGAGTTAAGAATTCGGGAGAAAGAGCTGAATTATCAGCTGTAGTTTCATTTGCAGCATTAGCTGAGACATCAGCTGACTGTGCAAAGGGCAATTGCCGAATAACAGATACATACTGTAAATTATGGTCATTTTTAGTCGCTTCAAATACTTTTTCAACCGCGTTATCATATTCATTTGTCGGGGATTTAGGAACGCCCGTAATACGTACTTCACACGAATCGGAAAGTAACTCCCAGTCTTTAATGTTTTTAAGGGTCGACTTAATATCATTCAACTCCCTAGAGTTAACTCGATTTTCATTCTCAAGACGCGTTATTCTAGTGGACAAATCTGCTAACTTTTGATTTACTCCATTTGTAAAAGGATCAAATTTTTGAGTTGACCACGCCTCAAACCAAGGTGGCATATTTCTATCGCCCATGTTTGCGGAAGAATCTGTTAAAGGAGCTACGGAACAAGCAACTTCTTGCCTTTGCAAGTTCATTGGGGACGGAGGAGACCGTTCGTTGGTTAGTCGTTTGCAATATACTTCTTTGCTAGCGTTTGAAGACAGTGGAATCGAAGATAGCAAGAGTTCAGATTGACCAATGTTTCTACTAACTGAATTATCAATAGTGGCAAGAGTACCAGATAGACTACCAGCAGAAGGAGAACGTAATTTCATGCAAAGCGCACAACAATATAATCCAATGTTCCACCGCCAAGTACCTTTTAAGCAGGACGAGTGAAAAACTCTACTACACAACTTACACTTTCTAAGCGATTTAGAGCCCGATAATACAATGTCGTTACATGCAGGGCAAACTCGATCACTCATGTTTCAAAAAGATTTTACAAAGTAAGGTAACATTGCCACTATTATATATATCTTTCAAAACAATAATAATAATACTTCAAAAACATTGTTAAGAACTTTTAGAATAAACAATAACAGTAGTAGCAGTATGTTATGCCCTTGTGAACACTTTAATGTGTATCAAGATAAGGTAAAGTGAAGTGAAGTTCCCCGCACTAATAGGCAACCAATCACACCTACTTGTAGTACTGGATACTATTTACAGATTGAGTGAAGATATCCAAGCTGATCTGCGCTGAGTGTAGTTTCAAGAATTCGCGCGTTTCACGATGATGAAAAAGCGGATGCGCCAACTCTAAAATGTTCTGCAGCGATTATGTGACTTGAAGATGAATGCTTGACGAACATAACCTCCAAGAAGAAACGTTCAGACAAATTCGAGAAACCTGGCTCAGAAAGAATGCAAGTCTTGTTGAAGATGATCAAAGGTGCGAGAGCCAGCGGTTCCCCGAACTGTCCATACTATCCTAGGTTGCAGATAGATGGATCGCGGTCCTACGAAGATCCAACGAGCAATTCCCTAGCGGTCGTCCAATGGCAAGAGGGAAGGCAGCGTGGGAGTTGTAAACAACGTGATAATCGTCCGTCAACTGTCAAAGTCGTTACAGTCAGGAATTTCAGGTTATAAAGAACCAGTCTTGGGTTTTATTACCTCAGCCCGTAGCTCAGAAGAGAGCAACGACGATTTTTAGCTCAAAATATTGCGAGAGCGACGGGAGAGGAAAAAACCTGGAAGCAGAGCCCAAAAAGTGGGCAGGAGACAGCAGGAAATAGTTCAGAAGAGGAGGTTGACAGAAAGTAGGTAAACGGATACTCACCACCACACACACAGAGTGTGAGTGAGAAAGCGTGAGCCGTTCTGCGAATTCGGAGCTGAACCACCGAAGAGTAAGTGCGAGAGAGAAAGAGAGTAAACATTAAGATAAAGAACATTGTAAGCTTCCCCGTCTTCCATTTCACTTGCTATCTTTTTCATTAAACATTTTCGTTCCATAGAAAACATTCCTCAATTTAATATTGAAATCTTCCAATCCATTTCACAAGGATCGTCCGGTAGAGGACGATCACCTCCCGACCCACCAAAAAAATAAGAATAAACCTTTACGGTTACCTAGAGGGTTAAGTCGTCGCGTGCGAGACTGCTCCGCACGTGACACAGCGGAATTTGGCTAAACTCAATTTTGAACCGAAATTGTCCCCCACTCGAAACCGTGACTCTACGCCAGACTTCACAGGGACCAAATTGACTCTACGCGTCATCGCGAAAACTGAGGCCACGGTCATCATCAAGGAGATCAGCAAACAAATTTCGAGTGCTACTCTAACTCAATAAACAAGTGGGCCGACCGTTTGCCAGTGCGATAATCTAACTTTCGCTCGAAATATGTTCGCAAAGAATTGAAAGCGCTCACCGCTTCGCATCCACACTAGGAATTCTCCAACAGCGGTGTCCGCCATGTCGCACTAAGTCTCTACTAATTTTTTCCACAATGTGACCACCGCGAAATGTCGCCAGGACTCAAGTGTCGAGCTCTGCAAATCGGAGTCGTAATTCGAACGTGCCTCGAACATAGGCGCTATCCGTGGTCAAATTTCTCCCGATCTAATTGGGGTTCTCGTTACGAAATTCTTACAGCCTAGCTTAACGCTATCGTTGTATCCCGCTGTCGCGGAGTGTTGATTGGCTGTCCAGTCTCTGGTACCCCGTAGTTCGACAGTGGCGTGGTGACGATTTCGCAGGGTTGTCCGCCGTCAGTTCGGTGAAAAAGGAGGGGGGGGGGAGAGGGGGGCTACGGCTCGCCGGCCACCAACGGGAATCTCGTCCGCCTTGGTTTCCCTCGCGACAGAGCTCTCAGTAGACGCTCCCTCCGTAGCCTTGTGTGAGGCCCCCCCTTTCGTCGCGATCCGCCGCGATTTCCATCCGGTAACGTCGTTCGAATTTGCTGCCGGTCCCCTGCATGATGCCGCATTCACTCGCCACCCAAAAAAAAAAATTAACAAAAATCTTGAAAAGTCGTATTCGCTAGACTGACAATGGTCCCTTCTCAGAACCTCGGATGCGTGACCGTTGTCCTGGCGCTCTTTTTCGAAATAAGCCGCGGTCTCCCTAATTTTAGGTTCCGTCTAGGGTTCGGGGAGCCGTGTGGAACGCGCATTGGAAATGCCACGTTACAATATATATATATATATATATATACCTGCCACTCACATCCAAACCGGAAATGGAAGTCCCAAAGCACACACACACATATATATATATATATATGTGTATATATACATGTGTATATATATATATATATATATATATATATATATATATATATACATATATACATATATATATATATATATATATATATATATATATGCATATATACATATATATATATATATATACACACATATACACATATATATATATGTTTGTGTGCTTTGGGACTTCCATTTCCGGTTTGGATGTGAGTGGCAGGTGTGAGAAAGAGTGTGAGTGGAAAGGCGAGATTTAGCTGGATAGCAAAGGTGAGGAGGAAAGGAAATAGGGTAGAAAAGGAGCGGGGAGGATTGGGACGGGCTGACGGGTGAAGGGAATAGGGAGGCGAGAGCAGAAGGGACGGATAGGTAAGAAAAGGGTGAGATTTTTTGAGGTCAGTTGCTTTAGAAGAAATAATTCTTACACACTCGAGACTTTTTTTTTTGCTGGTGAAACAATATATATACGAGTATATGTAACGAAAGTATACAGTCGCTAAGTCTAAATAGGCCGCGCCCCTCTAAGTCACCTTATTTTCGGGACCGATAATGAGGGATTATCAGAGACGTATCCCGAACGATCAGTCTCGCGTAAACAAACAGGGAAGAGACAACGTAATTTTAATAGAGTGAAATATAACCTTTAATTGTCGTTTCTCTATTTGCAGGTGAGGTTATCTGTGAAAGAAGTTCGTGACCAGGAGGTTGATTGAAGATGAAATTAGTCGAAAATTCCGGTCAGGAGAAGAAGTTTAATTATTTGGAAAACGTAAACATAATAATCGACGTTTCGGCCGGGCCCTGCCGACCATCCTCAGGAAAATTTCTATAATAATTAACAAAAAAGAATGCTTCAAAACACAATTCTGGATTGAAAGCATGGAGATACGTTCATAATAATACTTGTTGTTGTAAAAATGGGTGATAAATTAAACAGTTGTACACATGTTTGAGTGACAGTTTGAGGTTAAGCGTAAAAATTTTTACGGATGGCGAAAGAGAGGAAAAATACGTTTATAAGAATAGAATTTTGGCGAAAAGAGTACTTAATAAGAATGTGGAATTTGAAATGAAAAAGAGATCAGCTAAATTTGGACAGATTACTCACAAAATTTGACGACCAGTTCATGCTTAGGTGTTGCTAGTTCAGCATTTCGGACGGAACTGAAGGTTAGCGGAAATCGATCCGTAAATCTATGATAATGAAGTCTGATATTGATCTATGTTCGAATATCATGGACTTCAAGGCAGATGACCAATCGGAGAAAAGGGCGCCAATATTTGAAAACTAGAGAATGTTTGAGTATAAGTGGCTAAGATGTTGGATATCAGTACGTTTGTTAACAGAGTTCCTTTTGTTCTTAAAGATATGAATCATTTCCTTAATGATCCGTTTATACCAGTTCGGTTCTGTAGCTAGGGTTATAGAGTTATTGAAGTCAAAATTGTGTCCAAGACTTACGGAGTGTTCTGCTGAAGCGCATCTATCAGTATCATGGCATTTAATATTAGAGCGATGGCCAGAAATTCTATTTTTTAGATGTTGTGACGTTTGTCCAATATAACTCTTGCTACAGTCTCGACATGGTATTTTGTATACACAATTAATTTTATCTAAATTCGGAGTTACAGATTTAAGATGAAAAAACAGAGAAAGTTTGGTAGTATTAGAGATTCTAAAAGTAATTTCAATACCCTCGTCATTCAAAATTTTTTTGATTTGGCTAGACAGATTTTCAATGTAAGGTATAGAGATGGAGTTTTTAAATTTGTCCTTAACATTAGTTTGATTGTTGGAGTCTAAATTCCAATCAATCGAGTTGTACATTTTATCCACTCTATACTTTTTGATATCATTAATGAATTTTAAAGGGTAGCCATTCGAGATGAGAGTTGTTTCGACAAGTTTTAAATTTTTTTTTAAGAAATTGAGGGTTTGAAATTTTAAGGCAGCGATCGAATAAGGCTATGGCGACAGATTTTTTATGTTTTATGGGATGATAAGAGTTAAAGTGAATGTATCTCCCAGACCAGGTTGGTTTGTGATGCCAATCTAAAATTATAGTGTCATTATGGTTAATCACCATAGTGTCAAGAAAACTGATTTCACCATCTTTTTCCAACTCAAAGGTGAACTGTATACGTGGGTGAAAATTGTTAAACTTATTCAGAAGGAGTTGTAGGTTTTCCTTCTTAACACACGTTATAATATCGTCTACGTAACGATAGTAAAAGGGGAGACTAAAAGGAAGATGTGAAATGATTTTTTTTTCAAAATGTTCAAGTACTAAATTCACTACTACTGGGCTAATTGGTGAGCCCATTGCTACGCCAAAAATTTGTTGGTAGAATTCATCTTTGTAAGCGAAATAGCATGAATCTAAACAAAGTTCAGTGGCTGCGAGGAATTCTTTTTTATTTATGTTGGTGTGAGATTTTAAGTTGGGCCAGTTTTTACTGATTATAGATATTGCTAAATTGGTTGGAATGTTGGTGAACAGTGATTTGACATCTAAGGATACTAACAGGTGTTCAGGAGGGATTGGTGTATTCCTGATTTTGTTTACAAAAGACCAAGTGTCCTTGATGTGATAGTTGGATGTACCTGTTATGTTAGATAGAACACTAGAGCAAAATCTTGAAATTTTGTAAGTAGGAGAATTGATGTTACAAACAATTGGTCTGATAGGTGAGGTGAGGTTATCGTTAACATTATTCCTATGTACATTATGTAACGTCATTATAATTTGTTAACCAATAAATAAGGGAGTTTCTACACTCTATTTGCAGAGAAACACTTTTGGTTATTCTTTATCAACTCCGAAAGATTCAAGAGGAACTTCCATAGGACCATTATATATATTTATTTCATTTAGAGGGGTCTACTTTCGGAGTTGGCTAGGGTAAGGGCTTGACTTCACAATGATATAAATATAAATTACATGAACGCTGGGCATACAATACTTAATTCTCGTTGGGATATTCGCGATTTACCCGCGCGACACCCAATCCATACAGGGTCCACGGCCATGGACTTCCGCCGAACCCTGACTTTCTTTTTCCCGCAATAATCGATTGCTCTCGCGACTCTCGTTCCAAACGCTCGCTTATCACCCTTACGTCTCACTATCTCCTCCTCTCTCCTCCTCTGGTCAGCGTGTTATTAAATCGAAGATAGACGTGTTATCAAATCGCTCCGTTTACTTGATGTTTTTTCTCTATCAAACGAGACGTTGTGTACATTGCCGTCTTGCTGGCAGCTTTGCCTTGGGCGTATGCAGTAACAGTGTGGGGGGGGGGGGGGGGGGGGGGGGGAGGCGGGTGCAGCATTTCATACTGTAAAGTACTGATTCGGCAATTTTTGATAATAGTTTCGTGCCTTCTTCCTTGGTTTCGGGTTCGCCATCACTCAAAGGTGACACGAGATTGTGTACAGTGAGCAAGTGTGCGTGTGGTTTTATTTTGGTGCTGCTCTTGGACTAAATATAAACAGAGATCTTTCGTTGTGCGTGGGCGGTCACGGTCTGGTTATCGCCTGTCCGTCTAGTTGCGAGGATGTTTCCCTCGACTGGCGGTGTGTAAGCGAGTGGGGACTGTATGTGAGGTGAAGGTTGACGGTTGACGATTGATACTCAAGTGATAGTGGGGAGCGCGTCGCTCTCTTGGCTGGGGCGTACACGGCACTGTGGGCTGCCTAATCTTTGAACTTCTTCTCTCTGTTTCTCTCTTACTCCTATGGCGGGTTCCGGGACGTCGCCTCTCACTCCACGGCAAGACTGCGATGAGACGGAGAATGAGTCGGACTTCGAGTCCGTTGAAGATGTTGACGCGAAGTCACCGGAGTCAGTGGTCATGATGACGCCTAAACACCTCGCTGGGCTCGCTGGGCTTATGCGAGATATTCCTTTCTCACATGCAGACGTCACTAAGATGCTAAATTCGATGACTAACTCGAGAGAAGTTATAGCCTCTGTATTACTGACAAGTAAGGAATCGGTGGATAGGCGCAAGCGGGTAAATGGTGCCTTGAACCATTATCATGACTCTCTTCACGCCATAAGCTCCGCGTATCTTCAACTGCTCACTAGGCTTGAAACTATCGTCGCGTGTGATAGGCTGTTTGAGGCAAATCAAGCTAAAGAACCCTTGAGCGATGGTGCTAGGCACGGGATGGGGCCCCTGCTACGCGTTCTTTTGCTAAAGCCGTTGCTGGGCACGGTGAAACGGTGTACCTTGGACGTGGCTCCTCGTTTATGGTGCCAAAAGCCGCTAAAAACCGCGTTATCATCGAACCTAAGGCGTCTGAAGCAGCCCGCTTCACGTCTGTCAAGGTCACTAGGCAAGCGCTCCATGGATCGGTAGATCCGGCAGCCCTGGGTATTAAAATAACGCGAGACTCAAGTGTGCGCAATCATGGCGTGCGCTTGCAGGCGAGGGAAGGAGACCTCACGAGATTAAAAGGACTTGCCAGTCTGGAAGCGGCCGGTCTCGTAGTCAAGGAGGACGTAAGGCTCAACCCTCGAATGATCCTGCATAATGTCCCATCTGCAATGAGTCGCGAAGCAATTTTGGCGAACCTTCTTGCGCTAAACCTTGTCGGCATAAAGCAGAAGATACAAAACTCATATATATGTATCCACCTCGGGGGCGTCGTTTTACTCGTTGCGTTATTGAGACCACGGCGGAAAATCGGAAGCGTCTTCTTGCTCTACCGGGGATCTCGTTTGACTGGAATTCGTCTCGTGTCGCGGATCACATTCGGGTGCTCCAGTGCTTTAATTGCCTTAATTTCGGACACTTGGCCAAGGATTATAACAAAGAGGTTCACTGTGGCCACTGTACTGGCAATCACCGTTCTAACACCTGTGTCTCTGAAGACGTTCCTGCGGTGTGTCAGAACTGTACAGTTGCAAAATTACCTGATCGCGGACATTCAGCTTTGGACAGTGTTCATTGTCCCATCCTACGGAGGAGGATTGAGGCCAAAGCGTGCCTAATCAACTATGGATAGATCCCTCTCTTCTTCTAGGCCCCGGCATCTCTCCTTCTGCCACGTAAATTGCCAGTCGCTGCTGCCTCAAATCGACGAGTTTCGCCTGCACTTCATGTCCAAAACTTGTCATATAATCTGCCTGACGGAGACCTGGCTTAAGCCCGAGATTTTGGACAAGATGGTAGACCTACCGGGTTATAAGTTACTGCGCCGAGACAGGGTGGGCAAACTTGGAGGAGGGGTGGGAATATTTGTGGTTGACAGTCTTCAAGTTTCTGTCTTGTCGGCGTCGCCTGAACCTTACTGCCGCTTGCCTGAATTTCTTATTGTAGAACTTAAGCTTCTCAACGCTCCGGCGCTTTTGCTGGCGGTGGTGTACCATCCCCCTCATCTGGGCCATCTCTCTGTGTTCGAGGATCGGTTCACTGAGATTATTCCGGACTACTCTCATTGTATTGTGTTTGGAGACTTCAACGCGGACTTAAACGCGGCCTCGTTCGATACTGTGCATCTCCGCATTTCTGTATGGCAAATGGACTGCATATTGTCCCTCATGGGGCCACGCATCACACTGCGACGTCAAGTACCCGCCTGAATCTTTGCATTGTCAATGACGCATCTAATGTTCGATCTTTCGGTCAATATCCTGTGCCATTCCTATCTGCACATGACCTTATTTTCGTGGTGTACGATGTTATCGTGCCGGCGCGTGAGCCTATCTCATTTACTTGCCGTGGGCTCAGGAGGGTGAACGATGAGGCTCTTCTCCGAGACCTTTCGGCCCTGGATTGGGAGCCCCTGTACCAACTTCAATCCGTCGACGAGAAGGTGGACTTTCTAAACGCAGCTATCTTGGGAGTTTTTGACATTCATGAGCCAACAAATAAGGTCTATATGAAGAGGCGTCTTGCCCCGTGGCTCACCGCTGAATTGCAAAAGTGGATTCGTCGCAGAGATGGGCTCCGTCGAGCCTTCGTGAAAACGCGCCTGCCTCATCTGCATGTTCGATTTATAGCATTGCGAAATGAGGTTGTTACGCCCCGACGTACCGCTTTGGCGTACCTTTTTCAAAATTCCATTTCATTTCATTTCTTTAATTTCTTCAATGCACAGATATCATTTCATCAAAATCTCATATTCTAATAACGGCGAGTTCCACCCCTCCTGGCAAAAGTCACGCAGAGACCAACAATGACCCCTAGTATAAGGTTCAACTTTCTTTTATTTAACTGGTACCAAGAACTAAGATAGGAGACTGCTGAATTAGCATCAGTAGCGCTCAGCCTGGAAATATCCCTCTTTTTAAGTTAAAACTATAATGAATAACTAGGATAAACCACTTCCTTTCGAACCACTAAATTAAAATAGCTTACTTATTAGGATGTATGAATGAATGTGTGAAGATTGCATGTAAATATCTTTTGTTCATACCTTCAATGTGTCACCGACGAGATTGAGAATCGTCGGAACACCGTCGAAGAGCGAGAAGTAACGCTGACCACGTGGATTTGGGCGCCAGGAGGACGCCCTCGCACCTCATTGGCTAATTACCGTCGTAACTAATTACAACTGCAGCTCCTTGGACCCTCGGGCCCAAGAAGCCGCGTCTTTCGTCTGTCAAGTCGAGAAGTGCGTGGACGTCAACCCGTATTAGCCCTTCTCGAGCAATAGTAGCGATCGGAAAATCTTAGTTGTGACCGACCTAAAGTCTCGCGCTAATTCGTCAAAACCGAGCGTTCAGTTATTCTGTCAGCTGCAAAAGACTCACTATCTTCTACGTTTCCATCTTTTCTGTGCTTTACTAAATCTCATCATTTCGCGAATAGACATTTTTATGCCATTCCATTTTCTATAATTAATTTGAGTTCGGCCCTGATTCAACCGAATCAGGTAATTTTAAGTGATAATAATAATAATTACACTAGCGTTTTTAATAAATAATCGTTGCAATCATTTTTAACATACATCAAAATCAGAAAATTGACACTTTCAAGCTTTCGATAATAAGATATCATTCCAAATCTAGAAAGACTTAGTGACCGACGTTCAACATCGTTCGATTGATCAACTCTTCCAAACTTGAGGTGAGGCCCTGGTCCAGAATTCTACCGACGCAGACCGACACGATCCGACAGCTCTCAATCTCGTCGACCGTTTCACCTAAAGCTAAGTCAATCCGAGTGTTAATCTTCGAAATTGAACGAATTCTCGTTTCACCTTTATAATCAAAATTTACTACAGTAATATTCATTCTAAAACAAGTCTAGAATTGGTGGCTAGCTTCACTACCCGCAATTAAATCATACTTATTGTATTCCAAAAATTTACCAATGAGACTTAACAATAGGATATATAATTGATTTAAGATAATCTAAAAAAAGAGATACTATATCTAATAATCACGACCAGCTAGTTATAACCATCGTTCAGAGTAGATGTTCCTGGTACCAAACAATGATATCCTTTAGAATAGAATAACACACGATTTGTATAAACTCGGACACTTTATAAATTGTTACTTTCGGCTCTTATATCATTATCACCATTGATTGTTACCAGACATTTCAATCACCAAATCGAAACAGAATATACTTCATCTCTTACCAGTTAAATCATATTAAACCATTTATTTTGAACGATCTTTTTCCCATTTCTATTATTATAAAATTACCTCAACAATTTAAACAAACCTCACAGACCTGTACAGCACTATAGCAACACGATCCTACAAATTACCGGTTTATCGGGTAAGGTAGGTCTTTTCTTAGTTTTAATAATTATTTATTGTCGTTACGTGGGAGCTTGATTATTCAATTAATCATTAACTACCACCACTCAGTACACCCTCACCCCCACGTAACAAGGTTAAGGCAATGCTCAGGGCTGCACGTGACAGCTGTTTCCTTGACTGCTTCTGAGCTGAAACGGATGATGCGGCGAAGATCTGGTCCAGGCTCCGGGACTTGGGACTACTTACATCGAGAAAGGCCAAGACTGCTCCTGTTTTCTCCCTCGAAGCGCTGAATGCGCAATTCTTGTCAGCTGGCCTTGGAGTGCCTGCACAGGATTTCCAATTGTGTTTAGTGGATGCGGTGGATGCCTTTCGAGTTCAACCGGCCTCGCGAGAGAGTCTCGAGGCGGCCTTGCGTGCTACGGCTTCAGATGCACTGGGTATTGACGGGATATCGGCAACAATGCTTCGACTGGCATTCCCTGTCATCCGCAAACATATATTGCACCTGCTGAACTTCTCCTTCTGCTCATCTGAGTTTCCTTTGGCCTGGAAACACGCGCTTATTTGTCCCATTCCCAAGGTGGCTACACCGACTTCAACTTCGAATTATCGACCTATCTCGCTACTCTGCACGTTGTCCAAGGTTTTTGAGCGTATTGTGGCACAGCAAATCAAGGCTTATCTCGACTCACGTAATCTCCGCGATCCATTTCAGTCAGCTTACAGGAAGTATCATAGTACGCAATTAGCCCTACTACGTATTGTCGACGATGCTCGTAAGGCCATCGACAACCGGAATATGTCTATTGTGCTCTTTTTTGATTTCTCAAAAGCGTTTGACTGTGTACGTCACGACTTACTGCTTGTCACTCTTACCGAACTTAATTTCTCGGTTTCAGCAGTGCGTTGGTTCGCGTCCTACCTCGGTGGTCGTCGTGAGGCTGTGTATGATCATGATGGAAATCGCTCCTCGTGGGGCTCGCTAAGTTCCGGGGTTCCTCAGGGTTCGGTTCTTGGCCCTCTGTTATTTGCGCTATATTTGGACGGTTTCAGGGATGCTCTCTCTAATTGTAATTATAGTTTCTACGCTAATGACCTACAGATCTATCTGTCGTGTCCACCTGCAGCAATAGAAGAGGGCATTGCCCGTATGAATCAGGATGTTAGAGCCACCTGTGAGTGGGCTGAGTCTCGCGGCTTACGCCTCAACCCTGCAAAAACTAAAGCGATCATTATTGGATCCGCGCGCTATGTAAGTGCAATTCAGGAGTCAGTGCTTCCGCCCATCTGTGTGAAGGACGTGATTGTCCCGCTATCAAGCTCGGTGTCGTGCTTGGGTGTCATCATCGGGAACACTTTGTCTTGGCGTGAGCATTTTCTGCGGACCTCGCGTCGAATTAATAGCACCGTGTACCGTCTGCGTACTTGTCGTAGTAGACTGCCCCGTGATGTTCGTAAAGTGCTGGTGAGGTCACTAGTGCTACCTCATATTGATTATTGTTGTCTGCTATTTACGGAAATTACGCTCGAGTTGGACCTTCTCTTGCAGGGGGCATTGAATCGCGAAGTGCGGTTTATATTCGATGTGCGCCGGGATCAGCATATAACGCCTTATTTTCAGGCCTTGGGTTGGTTAAAGGTGGCGCAAAGACGTCGCTACCTCCTGGGGTCTTTTGTGTTTGCAACTCGGTTTTTTCGAGCACCGCGTTATCTGCTCGACATTATTGCGCGTCCTGTTCCCGTCGCTTTGCATGTCACTCGACGTGTGCGCTTTGATCTAGACTGTATGGTCCCGCCATTTCGTACGGAGTGTTTCCGCAAGTCGTTCGCGGTTTCAGCCTGCACACTCTGGAACTCTCTACCAATGGATCTCAGGAGGAGAGCCTCCTTGCAAGGTTTCAAGACGGCCTTTCGTGCGTTATTGCTTGCAGGTGGTGATGCTTAGTCCCCAATGTATGTAAGCTTGTAGAGTCAATATAATTTGATTTATTAATGTACAACTATATCTTATTTTATTTTTATTTTATCTTCATTTATCTTTATTTATCTTAATTTCTATTTTCCTCGAGAGTAAGTGCGTCTTGTGCGCTCTCTCGTAAAACTTTTCATATATGTGAAAACTTATTTTCCTTCTTATTCTTTAATACTTATATTTACTGTTTGACTATTTACTTTCAATTTTTACGCTTCCACGATCGCCTGTAACCTTTTACTAAATTTTTCTTTATTGTTTTTTTTTTTGCACGGTGTTCTTAGGGGACCTCAGTCCCAGAGCAAGAAATAAACAACTCTCTCTCTCTCTCTCTCTCCTCGCTCGTTTCGCGCATATATACTGTGACGTGGATTTTTCCCGCTCTTCGGTCACTCGGAGAAAATGACCGAGAACTTACCTCGTGCACAATAAATCGGCGTCCACGATGTACCCTGGACCTAAAACAATATCGCGAAATTTGTTGGGCGCCTGGCGTGATTAACACGCCTCGAAATCGGTAATGCAAAATACCGCGACCATATACTCGATAGCTCAGTACCGCGGAGAGGGGAGGGGTGATTTTTGGGTAGAGAGAGATGCAACACAAGTAAGCCGACGCGTGGTTTGGCCAAATCACTATAAAATTCCAATAATATATTTCTCGTCAGCGATAATACAAAAAAAAATAAAAATAATAATACTACTGCGAAAGTCGTTCTTCGCGATTTCAAATACAAATGCTTAAATTTAATCCAAAAGAAACAAGGAAGGGAGGAACAAACAAAATAATAAAAAAAAAGTGAATCAATCTAGGAGACTTCTACGGCCTACGTGCGCTAGTCGCCGTATTAATAATACCCTAACTCGCAAAAACCAAAAACAAGATTTGGACTCGATGCGCTGCCCGCGATCATCCTCGACTACGACGCTTATGGTCACTTAATCATAAACCGCTAAACAAAAACGTGATCTAGATCATAATCGACGCGCTAATCGCAATCGTGATTAAATCTAGGTGATGTCTTATTTCTACGGGCGCTAGTCGCCACCTAACTGATGCACAAGAATTCGTAAACTAAACCAAAAAGACGTGACTCGACGCGCTAATCGCGACTGAATTAATAACTCTAGGAAGCTTTTCTGATCGTGCGGGTGTATAGCGTATTATGACGCATCCGAGCTCCAGTCGTAGTCACTATTTCCACAAAGTTCGCAACCCTTCCTGCTAAACCGAGCATCTACGCACAGTAACACGCCCCCCCCCCGCGAGGTGACTCTTTTTACGTACGCAGACTCGACGAGACCCCGTGCAGCGGAATTTGGCTGCACTCAATTTCAGACCGAAATTGTTCCCCACTCGAAACCGTGACTCTATGCGAGACTTTACAGGGATCAACTTGACTCTACGCGTCATCGCAAAAACTCAGGCTACGGTCATCATCAAGGAGATCGGCAAACAGATTTCGAGCGCTACTCTAACTCCAAGATTAAGTGGGCCGACCGTTTATCAGTGTGCCAATCTAACTTACGCTCGAAATATGCCCGCAAAGAATTACAAGCACTTACCACTTCGTAGCCACCCGAGGAATTCCCCGACTCCAGTTGCTGCCATGGCACGCGATTTTCCCCTTTTTTTCTTTTCACTATAACTCGATACAACGACCACCCACTACGCAACGTCGCCAGGACTCAAGTGACGAGTCCTGGAAATCGGAGCCGCAATTCGAACATGCCCCGAACACAGGCGCTATCCGTAGTCAAAATTCCCCCGATCTAATTGGGGTTCTCGTTACGAAATTCTTACAGCCTAGCGTATTGCTATCGTTGGATTCCGCTGTCGCGGGGTGTTGATTGGCTGGCCAGTCTCTGGTACTCCGTAGCTTGACAGTGGCGTGGTGACGACTTCGCGAGGGTACCTGTCGTCAGTTGGGCGACGGAGGGGGGGCTACGGCTCGCCGGCCACCAACGGGAATCTCGTCCGCCTTGGTTTCCCTCGCGGCAGAGCTCTCAGTAGACGCTCCCTCCGTAGCCTTGTGTGAGGTCCCCCCTTTCGTCGCGATCCGCCGCGATTGCCATCCGGTAACGTCGTTCGAATTTGCTGCCGATCCCCTGTCTGAGGCCGCATTTACTCGCCACCCAAAAAAAAAAAAAAATGAACAAAAATCCTGAAAAGTCTTATTCGCTAGACCGACTATGGTCCCCTCTTAGAGTCTCGGATGCGTGACCGTTGTCCTGGCGCTCTTTTTCGAAATGAGCCGCGGTCTGCTCCGCGGGCTCCCTAAGTTTATGGTCCGTTTAGAGTTCGAGGAGCCGTGTGGAACGCGCAGTAAAAATGCCACGTTACAATACATAGCTCCTCCCTCGGTTTCTCGAACCTTCTGGAGACTTCTAGACTATTCTAGCTTTACACATGGCCGCTTCCGCTTCCGGCTCCCTCAAGCCGTCTCTCGTACATACGTTTCACAACCTTCGCGCGGCAAATTCGGTTTCGATTCAATTTTTCTTCAACATTCGGCCATCCGACAGTTTGCTCGTCCTCGAGCTTCACGCTTATACATTCTCACACAACGCCAATATAAATACTACGCTCTCACATTTCATCACGCACACTCTCAGTTTACATTTACATTTCGTAGTCTCGTAAGTGAGACGAAACACGTTTTGCACGTTTCGGTCGCGCACTCACACTTATCACTTTGTCTCGGTCGATTTCAGCTGATTCATCAGGTGGTTTCGCTTTCGTCGGTTCCACTTCTTCGCTCGACGGTTTTTCTTCCTCGTCGTCGCTTTTACCGCTGGACTCTTCGTTCGACGGTTTCCACAACTTTAGTTGACTAGCGTGCGCTGTTGACGCATAACGTTTTCCCTGCGCGCTGTCGTTCAAATCTGTCACCATACGTATCTCCACGCCACTTTTTCACAATAACCAACGGACCACGGTATTTCGGCTGGAGTTTTGTCGATTCGCCTGTAGCATTTGGTGCCGTTTTCATGTACACGATGCTACCTTCGTTGAACTCTGTACTTTTAATTCGTGATTTATCGTGACGACACTTCATCTTTTCCTGGGCGATGCGAATGCTCTGTCGCGCTTCTCCTTGCAATTCGGTTGGATCTCGATACATTTCATCTTCCTCGTACGAACATTTCCGAACTTCTCCTTCGTCTCGACGTGGTACATAAACATAAACGAGTTCAAAGGGGCTCTTACCGGTCGTAGCATTTTTCATCTCGTTTATAGCGCTGAATCTTTCGTATGTTTTTGTTCCAAGTTCGTCCTTCATCTTCTTCCAGATTACTACGAATCGCAGGTACAAGTGTGGCATTCAAACGTTCCACTTGCCCGTTTGCTTGCGGAGGTCTCGGCGAGTTCAAAGTGTGTCTAATACAATGCCGACGACAAAATTCTTCGAATGTATTCGAGGTGAAACACGTTCCTCGGTCGCTGACAATTTTCATCGGAGCACCGTATTCCCATAAAAACTCTTCCAAAATTCGTATCACCGTTACTGTCTTTGTGTCTTTGACTGCCCTAATACACGCGAATTTTATTAAATTATCCACAATTGCGAACACATACTTGTTTCCTCGGGAACTCGTGACAAACGGGCCCAAATGATCCATGTGTATTACCGCGAATGGTCGGTTTCCGGGGGGAATGGGATGTAGTTCGCCTTCTTGTCGACCAGGTTTTGACTTCGCGACTATACACTGTAAACATGCTCGAATGTGACGCTTCACGTACGCTCTGACACTCGGAAAATAATAATGGTTCAAAATTCTTGACACCGTTCGCTCGACACCAGGGTGACTCTTCATATCGTGAAATCGTACAACAATACTTTTCCTCATACTTCTTGGCACAACATACAACAATCTCTCTCCTTTTCGCTTGTACAAAATTCCGTTACGCAACTCATAACCATCCACACATCCTTTTTCGTAACGTGTTCTTTTTGCTAACGCTTTAGACAAAATTTCTTTCTTTAACTTCAAACTTTCATCGATACTTTGGTACAATAATACTGTATCTTCTTCGGTACTCACTAACAATACGTTCACTCGTTCTAACATCTCGGGTGATTCGACTGGCGCTCTACTCAACGCATCCACATGTGCTAACTTTTCACCAGGTCGATGGATAATGCGATAGTCGTACTCGCTCATCAAATCGTTTCAACGAATAATTTGGGGATTCAACGTTTTCTGAGTACTCAAATGACATAAGGCCTGACAATCCGTGACTACCGTAAATGCAATATTCGCCAACATTGTTCTCAAACGTGTAACTGCCCAAACTATGGCTAAAAATTCTAATTTCGAACTGTGGTAACGACTCTCTGTCTCACTCGTTCTTCGGCTAATTGCATAGACCAAACGTAATTTACCGGTGTTGTCTTTCTGCATTAACATTCCTGCTAAACCCGCGGAGCTCGCGTCCGTATGCAATTCTGTTTCTGCCTTCGGGTCGTATGTTTGCAAAATCGATTGTTCAGTTGAATTGGTTTTTAATACTTCAAACGCTCGTTGCTGAGACTCGTTCCATTCAAATCGTACATTACTTTTCAAGAGATTCGTCAACGGTGCCGCAATCTGTGCAAAACGAGGTACAAATTTTCGGAAGTAGCTCGTCAAACCTAAGTAACGACGCACTTCATGTACATTCTTTGGTACTGGAAATTCTTCAATCGCTAGAACCTTGTTCAATTCCTCCGGCTGATATTTCGTGCCCCAAATACACGACTTTCGGATACAAAAAACGACATTTCGACAATTTAATCGTGAGACCCGATTTTCTCAACGCTTCTAACACCAATCGTAATTTCGATCTCAAATCTCCCCAGCTGTTTCCCGGTATCAGAATATCATCCAAATAAAATAACGCTACTTAGTCCCGTAATGGACCAAGAGCTTTGTGCATTGCCTTGCTGAAATAGGCGGGGCCATTCATTAAACCAAAAATCATACGGGTAAATTCTACAGTCTCTTCTGGTGTTATTATTGCCGTTTTCTCTCTCGCGTTTTCTGTCAATGGTATTTGCAAATAACCATGGGCCAAATCTAGTACAATAAATACCGAACTATTTCGAATTTGTGCGAGATGATCATCAATATTGGGCAGTGGAAAATGAACTCTTTCTGTGATGGAATTTAACTTTCGAAAATCTACACACAGTCTCGATTCGCCCGTTTTCTTTTCAACTAATAATACTGGGCTAGCATAAGAGGATTCGGTTTCTGTTACAATACCTGCTTTCTTCCACTCGCTCACAAACTTACGAATTTCCTCTTGCTCACGGATCGTAGCTCGATACGGTTTACACTGTACTGGCAACGCGTTTTCTTTGACCTTAATGTCCATGAAAACTTCTTTCGCACACCCTAAGTCATGCAATCCAGTCGACACACAATCTCTAAATTCGTTGAGTTGTCACGAGCGCCGCACATTTAACCAAAATTGTAATATATTACCGATCATAACAATTATCATTTTTTATTATTATTATTTTTAGAGACAAGGAAGCATAGTTTTAGTTTGACCATATAAAATATCTTATTATAATCAGTTCGTGGTATAGCCAAGCGCAACGGCGTAGCTGGACAGCCAGCAACGTCAGCGTCTTCGCGCCCGCCGGATCCCGGGTGTAATCAACACCGGGATGAGGCGAGCGCGAAATCACGCGCTTCGAGGATGACCGTTGCGAGGCGAGCCTTTGTTTAAAATTGCAACCTCAGCAAAAAGCTCGCTCGCCGCCCGACGTTCCAAGGGGTGTCGGACGAGCGAGCGAAGACAGTCCCGTTAGAGACAGCATCAAACCAACATCTACGGAATCAGGCTCCTTCAGAGCTGTCGAGTAAAGAGTTATCAGTCTTGGGTCTCCGACGATCACAGAGAGAATTCCCTGTAAATCTATCCGCGGTCATTCAAGCATCTCGCGTCGCGACATCAGTCTGTGAAGTTAGAATTAAGCGCAATAAGCAAAGCCACGAACTTAATCAAGCCGTGTAGTACGTAAGTGAGTGAGTGAAGGTGTAAGCTTCGGCACCTTCGAGGCCGAAGCCGAATCCACAAGTGAGATCGCGAAAGAGCGAGAACGTGAGTAGCGTAAGAACACACTGTAAGCTTCCTTGTCTAAACCTTGCAGCTTCTAGCTATTCCATTAAATATTTCTACTTGCTTCCATTCAAAATTGGTACATAATAATTGAAATCCTCCAAACCATTTCCCACGGAACGCCCTGTAGAGGACGTTCACCCCCGAATCCACCAAAAATTAAATAAATAAACCTCGTTAATAACAAAGAGGGTAAGTCGTCGCGTGCGAGACCGCTCCGCACGTGACAGAGTAATTCTTTCACTTGTCGACGCACAGCTTCCGGTTGGTCTTCTCCGATGTTGAACTCTTTTTCGGAAATTTCTTCGACGTCTCGCGATGGTCATTCCACAAACTGAACATTCGATATTTCACCTTTCACTGTCACACGTCCTTTTGGAATTTTTCGTTCACCAATTCCCCAATTTGACACTGGCACAGAATAATTTTCTGCACAATCCGACGTTAATTAACGAAATCGAATTTGGCGGTAGCACAATGTTCTCAATCGTCGATAACCTCGTAGACGTTGACGGTTCACACTCGATAGGCAATTCGTGTTTTCGATACACAGTAAACTCGTTGTTACTTTTATTAAATGCAACACCCGGCGACTTGGTATAATTACGACCGATCAACACATCCACGGCTTGTGTATTATCCGGCACTACATTCATCGTCGTGTCTTTTACTTCAACTCCGTCGATAACAATCGTTGCGACGATTTTACCGAGGCTTTCCACGACGAACTCCGGCGGACCAAACGGCTTCAAATTACTTCTTACCGGTAAAATATCGAAGCGTTCTTGCAATGCCCGTGTTACTCGAATAGTACACTCCGCACTACCTGTATCTATGAATGCTGGTACTTCGCGTCCGTTCATCATTGCCATTTTCAAATACTTTTCCGCTGTACTGTCACTTTTATCGCCGATCGTTTGAACTGTCCGATTCTCACTATTCACTACGTTATCGCTGTTACTATTATTTCCTTCTCCGCTGCGACAAAATCGACTAATGTGACCTCTTTTATTACACTTGTAACACGTCGGCCCTCGCCGTTTCTCCGGACATTCTCTCATCAAATGCCATGTCTTTTTACAATTGAAACACACACGTTCACTACTCGACCTTTCGTTTTTCGATGGGTTTGTATTCCGCGTGTCACTTGTCGCTCTGTTCTCTCGCACTCGATTCGGTTCACTAGTGCTCGGCTGATTTCGTTGTCTCAACGTTACCGGATCGCGATTGCTACGATGAAACCCTTTTTGTTTTGTTAGCGTTTTGTCATAATACAAAATATTGTGTAGCAATTCGTCTTGCGTCCTTTGATACGCTGGCATCACTAAATTAAACAATTCACGCGACCACAACCCACTGAGTATTTCCAGTTTCTCATCTCGGAACGTCAGTCCGAGGGGCGCGCACAATTTTGCTTTTGAATGAAAATACCTAGTTAACGACTCGTTCCGTTCTTGGCGAAGCGCTTCCATGCGTGCCCACTTCGATGATTTATCTTCGCGCACAATAAACGTTTCAGAGAAAGCTTCGCGGAAATCGTCCCAAATCTGAAGTTCTCTTACTCGCGCTCGTGCCCAATCTCGCGCACTTTCCTCAAGATACATTCGTGCTGCTGTTAACAGGTATCCGTCGGGCCATTGATCCACTCGTTGCATCGACTCCAAGTTGTCCATCCATTCTCGTGCACTGAGACCATCGTCCTTACCAGTGACATCCTCGATATTCTCCGACAAATCAGGGACCACATGATAACTGGGTATTGAGCTCGCGACCTGCTGTACCGGTTGTGACTGTTGTTGCTGAGTTACCAGCAGTCCCGCTGTTACGTGCCAGCCGGTATCCACGGCGGTGCCCTCTCTGCGCCCTACCTGATCAGCGTGCAGTTACCATAAGAGAGCCTTACGTGCTCTTACCGATAGTCGTAGATTAATACCAACACACATAGTTACCATCATAACGTCCAAATTCTTATATTGATAGTTCTTATACGCTAGATTAACCGTTATTTCATCAGTCAAATTCATAACATACATGGTATATATATTTTTTCCCATTTAACCGTTATACCTTTCAACATCAGCTTTCACATAAAACCTTTGAATTACAATCTCAACCGTAATAACCCAAAGTAATAAACACCTGCAGTAATTAAGATAATCGAGTAGACTAAACACCGGAAACGTGGGAAGAGAAATCACAGATAGTTCACAGATGAAGAAACCCTTATTCTCAGAATTCAGGATAGCGCTTTCATTTTAATGATAATAAGACCAATTAACGCTTCGCCACTTGCTTCTCTAAACCAACTACCTCGCGCTAATCCACCACCGAGATCTCATGCACGAACCAGAAACCTTACCCTCAATTATTTCATCATCCTTAACCAATCATCCGAGACCCGCGAGAAAATGCGACTCTTTTTGAACTCCTCCTACTTTTCCTCTAATTCAATCTTTCCAGAGAACAGAACATAGTAGAAGAACTTCAGACATCATAGAGAACAGATCAGATCTCTACCGAAATCCTAGAATCCAACCATTATAATTCATTCAGAACCTCCGAGACTTGTTAACAGTTTGTCACTGCGATAGTGATTAACACCAATCTGTACCAAAATTGTAAACTCACCATCGAGAACTAAAGGAGACTGTTAATAAATGTGTAACTAACCCAAGTGTTGTCATAAATAATTATTTCAATCACGCATAGTGATGGTTGGCACGAGCCTTACCTAACAAACTCTCAGAATTGTAGCCGAGTTGAACGAAAAGATCTGAGGAGCTGATCAGCGGATTCCCGAGATTTACATACACCAACTACGTAAGTCAGGAAAACAATTCAAATCACGCGGCGAATCAGAATCGACTCGAAACGTTCCTCTCGGAACGTAACACCGCTACCAATTGCGCAACTGCCTCGTGACTTTTGGTCGATAATATAGTACGCAGTACTGGCATTACCGGTTGCTCCGTTACCGACGATTGTCCTCTCGGGGGATCTCGATTTACCGACTGTTCGCTGCTTCCATGGGACTCATTCGACCCGAGCGGTGGTTGTCCCGCTCCTTGACGCTGGCTCGTCGACGTTGCTGGCAATAAGGGATCTCGTCCCGCCTGTTCGCCATTTTGATCATTTCCCAAGACGACATGTGCCGACTATCTCGCTTCGATGCCATGCTGCTCATTTTTACCCGGGGTGACATTTTCTCTCGATGATAAACGTTGTCCTGCGTAGCCCCGTCCAAATGATCGTCCCAGCATCAATTCTTGGCCCTCCCGCTGCACAAAATTTTCAAATTCTTGCTCGTCCACCATTCACACGACTCTTGCACTCGGCGCACGCGCGATTCACTTTTTTTTTGTTTTATACGCGTCGTATATCTATATTTCACTAACACACGTGTGCATATATATAGCACATACAAATATATACATATATGTATATGCGCGAAACGAGCGAGAGTGATAAGCGAGCGTTTGGAACGAGAGTCGCGAGAGCAATTGATTATTACGGGAAAAAGAAAGTCAGGGTTCGGCGGAAGTCCATGGCCGTGGACCCTGTATGGATTGGGTGTCGCGTGGGTAAATCGCGAATATCCCAACGAGAATTAAGTATTGTACGCCCAGCGTTCATGTAATTTATATTTATATCATTGTAAAGTCAAGCCCTCACCCTAGCCAACTCCGAAAGTAAACCCCTCTAAATAAAATAAATATATATATATTGTTTCAGCAGCAAAAAAAAAAGTCTCGAGTGTGTAAGAATTATTTCTTTTAAAATATCAGAAGTGGGATACTTATCTTTCAACCCCTCAAAAAAGTAAAACTCTGAAAGTGGGGATAGTGCGCGCCAAAAAGAAAACGATACCGGTATATTGTATAAATTACGGTGATATATGTATGGAAATAATTGTAGAAAAATGGGCGAATGAAACTATCGTAATAATTATAGATGTCGAAAATAGCGATGATGATGATGATGATGATAATGTTAACGAACAGGATAACGATAATGATTTTATGGATTATTTCGAGGAATAAACCACGCTAATTTCATAATTATTGATTATATATTTTTCACAAGTAAAAATTCATAACATTTACATTTTGTATGACGAGAATGGGTGAAAGTCATAAAGATATATATTTGTAATGTATCCTATTTCTAGATTATAATTTTATCGAATAGTAAATTTTTTCAATTCTATGTATAAGCTATGATATAATTGAGAATAATTCTATTGAATATTCTACATATAAACCCGAATATAATTGTATATATTGTAATAAATTCTATTGTTATTTTGGTAAATATTGTCCATATTATCTATACACACGATTGCAACCTTAACAGTCTTTAATTAGAGGATTTGGTCCATCCACGATATCGCCATCACGTCCTGGTGTGTAATGTATGCTACATCTGCGGAAACTTTCGATGACGTAGTCCATTTTCATATTCTCTGGTAGTTTATCCCACGCATTATTGATGGAGTTTGATGCGAGTGGGCGGATAAATTCTTTTGGTAAAAAAACTATATCCTCGGACATCATTTCCCTCAACCGTCCAATTCTTTGTACAGACGGAAGGATTTCTCGAGGAAGCTGGTACACTCCTTTGAATACCAACTCCTTAGTCGCTGCACATTTTTAAAGGCGCAATTGTATGCCGGGATGTATTCAGAGTTGTCATCATACCAAATTGAGCCTGGCACTGCTGCTTGCTGGAGGTTATTCGCTGGAGAGTATCCATGGTTTGCGTCGTGCCACGATGCCGCTTCCATATACCTCAATTTTTCCATTGCAGGGGGTATGATATGCAAATCTTCCATATTAATAACCCTCGTTGTACCATCGACGATCTCCGTCAGCCATGCTTTCTCCTCCGCCCCTTTGACGTATACGTAACACGCATTTTCAACCATTTTTCTCACAATCTTCGTCACATCCTCGTGAGATTTGTTGCCCGCATTCCATGATATTCCGTGATGATTGCGTGTCAACCATACATTGGTAGCTCTACATTCAAGTGGTAAGCTTTCCAAATCATAGGGGGGCTTGAAAATGATATAATCCAGACCCGACCCGTTTACATTCATGACTGCGACTTCCTTGGGTACAAACTTCATGTTATGACCGATAAAACATTGCACGTCTAGGATCATCGCCATGTTGAGGAGTGTGAATGTTGCGCTCGATTATATACTGACGGATGGTATGTGGAAGACTGTCTATTCCATCTCCAGCATACCCGCTTTTATCCCCCTCGTGGATGAATTTTGTGGAAGTAGAGGGGGATCGCATAGTTCATTTAAGGCACATAATTGCATGAAAATTCAAACTTGTTGAATTCTCCACCAAGGTATTTCATTTGCAGACGATTTTCCCTGGCGATGCTATACATTTCAGTCAGCTGACTGGAATCTTCTTGTAGAACTCTTACGATTCTCGGTGGTAAGAAGACGTTGTATTCTCCATCGATCGTCGCCAGAACACGTACCCCGAATTTTATTTTGACCAGTCGTAACCCGATGACGTCATACACTCCCCCAATTTCGAGTTCCGACATCTTCTCGGTTGGCAGATTCTCCAGGCGGCTGACGTGGTTAACTTTTGCTAGATACATCGCGTTTCGAGGTTATTTCACGAGCGAGAACAGTTCACAATGAGAATACGATGAGAACAGAATGACGATCACGATGGACGTACGCTTTATATACCACCCACCCCAACTACAATTTTTCCATTGAACAAGTCTCGACACGCATATTGTGCGAGGAATTTTCATGGGACCACTCCCACTGCCCCAGATTGGTTTAAGTGCATCACCACCAACAAAGTTCATTGTCGGCACCATCTCAAAGAGCAATTTCCTGGAATTTTTTCAATAGATCTAGCGGGTTTTTACCCTATCCGATGTATGTGCGTAATCCTATGAAAATAGCCATCTTGCGGCAAACCGCGAAAATGATAACGGGGGGGGGGGGGGGGGGGGTAATGCCGCGGAATTAGGAGGTGGGGGGGGGGGGAACTAGGGGGGAGCGTCGCGGATTTGGGGGGGGGTAGCTAGGCGGGAGCTAGGGGGGAGCTAGGGGGGAGCGCCGTCATCTTTGATTTTAAACTCTCATATATACACTACTAACAAGCTATAGTGAGATCAATTTCCACAGGTTACCAAAAATCGTGGAGTCAGTTCGTTACTAGTACTTTCCATAAATGAAGAAAAAAAAATTTTTATACTCGAAAATCAAATTTTTGGGCGACTTGAAATTTTTTGCTTTTGAACAAATAGAGATACCTCCGAGAATATTCATATTATTGTAAATATTATGATGGATTGTACTTGCCCTTCATTTCACGAGTAATTTAAAAAAAAAAAAACATGAATATCTTGATTAGAACCGGAGATAACGGTGTTTAAGTGTTATTTTGTTTATTGTTGTTGTGATTAATATTGAGGGGAAAGAAAATCTGCGATCTCTCAACACCCCAAGGCATCACCGTGAATTTTTTCAGATCTCTAGGTGCGTTGTATATAGTAAAAAAACATTGCTCAACCTGCGTCGAGCGGCGTTAGTCGGAGGAATGAAGCCGGACGGCGCGGCGGCGTAGTGGGGGGCTCGAGGCTTCGCGCGCCCGACTGTTCTCACCGCTGAATTAAGAACACAACAACTCTGTTACGGGGTAGATTGCGTAGGCTCCGATGAGCGGTAATCGGAGCTTACTCCACGCCCAGCCAAGATGTTATTTGGCTATTGTAGGGTCCGTTCACGTCGACTATGCACTCGCGTGCTACTACTCCCAATGCAGGAAGGGAATGGAATAGAAAGGGATCGGTATTAAGGGAAGGTAAACGATTTAAAGTATATGATTGTTTATTAGTGGTCAATGCAACGGAGTCGGTCAAGGGAAAAAGGGTATGGTCTTGGTTTAGAGGGATAGGTGTCTTGCTTGAGTGCTGGGATGGATCTGCCGCTTCTGCCGGATGTAGCAGGCGAGCTAGCCGCGAGTTACAGGAGAACCTGCTGACTCGCGAACGATAAGGGTAGACTACAGAGCGTAAGGTAACTAAGAGCGTGGGAAAGGAATATGAAGTCTGGAGGACGTAACAACTCCGTTAATAATTATCGTGAAAAATTTTTTTTTTTTTAGAACTATGCTATTTTTTTCTCAACAATTCGAATCTGTAATTAGATTATCAATACTCACAATATTTTTTTTTTTTTGGATTTTAGTCATATTCTCAGGAAATATTGCTATAAATAACTTTAGATGTATAATATCTGTGAATTTAAAGATGAAATGAAATTAAAAAAAACTCAATCACGGTGGTGTGAGTATGTATACATGTATATATACGTACATAATGGAAGAGCGAGAGAGAGATTCCAAGCGTTATAACGGGTTTTTGCTTTGAAATGTGTATTTTCCTCACATGTATATATATATATTTCTATACATTAGAGTCGTCCAAAATTAAAAAAAAAAAAGTTGAAAATACCTATGGTAATGGTAGGAAAAATGAAACTGATTTAAGCGTCAATTATATTTAATGTTACAATACATAAAATAATGGTGAACATGTGACCATAAATATCAATACATATTTTTTCTCGCTCGAAATGTGTCATTTCGTTTCATTTTTCCTACCATTACCCCAGGTATTTCAAATTTTTTTTTTTTCAATTTTGGACGAGTCTGGTATATAAAAATATACATACATGTGAGGAAAATACGTATTTCAAAGCAAAAACCCGTTATAACGCTTGGAATCTCTCTCTTGCTCTTCCATTATATATGTATATATTGTTACAAAGGGTGAAATCACCCGTTTTGCCCCCTTTTAATGATCTAGTAGTCATCATAGATAAAAGACGTTTATAAACCTCTTATGTCTTTCAAAAGAATAAGGTTGCTGCATCAACCAACATTGTTGTAAAAACACTCTTGTTTCAGACTTAAAACGAGAAACACATATCTTGCATTAAAGCATTTTCACAACATTTTATTCACGTTCTTGATTTCTTTTGACTTGATAATTAAACTCGCGGATCCATATTTATTTTCCGTAACGTCAAAGTACGTTACATTGCTGTCAGAAGCGGGATCTTGAGTTTCTTTTCAATTAAGTCAATTCAGTGCGTGAAATAAACTATGAGCAACAGTCGTATGACACGTTCTCGTCGTCGGGAAAGTGGCGGAGAAGAACATTCCATCACGGAAAATCCGCGAGTTTCCGAGACAATTTGTGCACCTTCAGTGGACTCTTTACCTGTCCCTGCGATGGTCTCAGTCTCACAAATCGACCTACTAAAGATTATGAGCCAACAACAAGATGCCGCCAAACCACATCAACGGCAGCTTGTCCAGTTGCTTCAAGAGCAACGAGAACAGCGAGAAAGGGAGCTTGCCTCTCAGTTGGAGCAGCGAAGGCTAGATAGAGAAGCTCAAGAGCGTTTTGAGACTAGTCTTCATGAACTACTCCGGACGACTGTGGCAGCTCTTCAGGCTGTTCATTAGGTGAATGGCTCAGGAGAACCGGCTGTCACCCCTCGAGGTTCTAGAGTTGTTACTCAGCTTTCCTCTCCTGTTCCCTCTCCTGTTCCCTCTCCTGTTCCCTCTCCTGTTCCCGTTCCCGCTGTTCGGCAGGTCCAACATCCAGGACGATCCCAGGATGTCCCTGACTCAAGAATCCGAAGATCTCCTCATTCGCGTCAGAAAGCGGTTCACTTGGATCGTCTTGCTCCATTTGAAGAAGATCAACCTGGAACAGTCTCTCCAAGACCAGGAACATCCTTCGAGTCGGTCATCGATTGGGAGAAGAATTTGCCTTTTGGAATTCATTTGAGTAAAACTCGACCGCTTACGATTATTATTGAAGGAAATATCGGATACGGAAAAACAACTTTCACCAAGAGGTTTTTAGCAGATCGCCAGGTCTGTACACTTTTGGAATCTCTTGAGGAATATCGAGATTTAGCTGGAATTAATCTTCTAGATTTGATGTATCAGGACCCAGATCGTTATTGCTATTATTTTCAGCATTTCGCTCGAATGGTTATGTTAGATAGACATCTTCAGACAACTTCATTACCTGTAAAGGTGATGGAAAGATCGATATTCACTAGCAATTGTTTTGTAGAAGCTCGTCGAAGGTTAGGTAATTTTCGTGACTTCGAATCTCATTTATTGATGAAAAATTTCGATCTTCTCATTCGCTCGTCTGAGCTCAGAGTAGATTTGATTGTTTATTTGCGAGTTTCCCCAGAAACTTCTTATGCTCGAGTAAGTTCCCATTCCCGTGAGGAGGAATCGAGTATTTCTTTATAGCTACTCAGAACTATTCTTGAGGTTCATGAAGATTGGCTAGTAAAACAAACCTTTTCTTCTTTGTCGGCTCCTGTTTTGGTTATCAATGCAGAATCTACAGCCGACCAAGTTTATTCTAGTTTTTGTTTTGCAATAACACACGGACAAGGTTAGAGAAATTTCTTGATTGGCGTTTAAAAAAAAAGGGATTTATTCAATAAGAAACTTTATTCCAATTTCAACAATCAATATAATTAAGGAAGAAAGTAACGAGTACCATTTTTAATTTTCTTAATTTCGTCTTTCACCTTTTTGCATTCGTTGCATCCACTCGTCCCTCTTTTTGTAACGAACAGACTTTGGCCGCAGAACCAACATTTTGCCTTTTCCTCGTGGAACGTAAGGTGAAAGGATATTTTGTGGTCCAATAATTCGAGTTCTGAGCTGTTTAAAGAAAAAAAATATGTTTTTATGTTTCTTATAATTTATTTGTGTTATTCAATATGATGAACTTACTGGAGGATGAAGCAAGATTGGCAAAAATAGTCTGTTCTGCCTTTTTCTTGGAATCCCTCTAACTTGCCACATGACATTTCTTCCCATTTGGAATCGAGGAAATCAGAGATTTCCGTTTCAGAGAGATCTTCGATGTTGTCCGGGAGACATTTGTGTGATAATGCCCCCGCATTTAAAGAGATGTGTTCTTTTGAGTTCAGGTTCACGTGTACTTTTGAGTGGGTTCAACGGAATTATATGAGGACTGTCTTTAATGAGGACTTTTCTTATAATGATTTGTTATTTCTGAGCTGCTAATCAATTTGAAATTTGTTTTCTTTGATTGTTTCTTTCTAGAAACTTCTTCTTTTGAATCGAGTTTTGTGTCGGATAGGCTTTGGTTTCTTTTGAAATGTGAATAGAGCCACGATTATTTTTCGAGGTCGATGAGCGATTGCTTGATTTTCACATTTTATTAACCTTAAGTGTCAGTTTTTGTGAGTACTTTTTCAGGTTACTTGACACAGCCTTTTCCCATCCAATCTTTCCCCGATTCCTGAGGATGACTGGTGATCTTATTTTGAAGAAGGACGCAGAAATGATTCAGATAAGATCGTTTCTTTTCTTTTCAATACATATTTAATTTATTTTGTTCGTGTATTCTCCCAAATTCACTTAGTGAATTTGAAATTGTTATACCACCACTCACATTTGTCCTCCAAACTCTAGGGTGTGCTGTTTCTGAAGAAGTCTTGGATTCAGTCACCCATTCCTTTTTCCTGTTTCCTGTGCCGGTTCTCAGAGGGAATCAGCCTTTACGTTGTCTAGGACCCAGAGTTTTCCCAGTTATGGTTTCCCGCCTCGTCGTACTCATCTGTGTTTGATTCACCGGACTATTTTCCCTGAAGAGGAATGAATTTTCTTTTCGACGACGATCCGGATGATTTTGATGTCTTCAAATTCATGAAGATACATAACACTAGACAACACTTACCTTTATAAAACAAGGCTTATAAATTTTTGAAATTATTTAACGCTCAACTATCTGCTCAAGGTTTTCTGTGGTTTACCTTGAGACTGTGGGCAAATGCCAGATAGTAAAGAAGAGAGTCTTTCAATTTTTAGAGCCACAGCTCCAACTCACCTTTGAGCACTGACTGCTAGATCACTTTTATAATTGTTTCACCTTTCCCGAGTCGGGACGACTCTTTTCCTCGGGGGGGAGTAGTGTTACAAAGGGTAAAATCACCCGTTTTGCCCCCTTTTATTGATCTAGTAGTCATAATAGATAAAAGACGTTTATAAACCTCTTATGTCTTTCAAAAGAATAAGGTTGCTGCGTCAACCAACATTATTGTAAAAACAGTCTTGTTTCAGACTTAAAACGAGAAACACATATCTTGCATTAAAGCATTTTCACAACATTTGATTCACGCTCTTCATTTCTTTTGACTTGATAATCAAACTCGTGGATCCATATTTATTTTCCGTAACGTCAAAGTACGTTACAATATGTTAGTTTGAGACTAGCCCAAACTACAGCGCGACATATCAGAGGTCGTCCGCTCGGCACACATACCAAGCCCGAGACACGTTGTCGTTGCGCTCATAAGTCGAAACTGCGTGATACAGACAGAAACACGCTGATAACGTAAAAGGCTCATAGCGCTTGGCGCTAAAGTGTATAATTAAGTAGAATCAATGATTATAATAAGTACTTGTTGTTGATTCAGGTAAACCTGGGCACAATCCTCTATTGTAATTATTAAATCGCTTGAATACGTGTAAATAGTGTAAATATATTACAGTTATTACCAGCATCAACCACAGTACCCTATCGGCAACAAAGTCGCCCTAATTACGGAGATTAAGGAAATGTCTTATATATATATGTTGTAACGTGGCATTTTTGATGCCCGTTACAAGGGGCTCCTTGAACCCTGGGCTGAACCAAAATTTAGGAATTTGCGAAATTGAGTCGCAAAGTTTTTGCAAAAGAGCGCCAGGACTAGAGTCACGCATCCGAAACTACGAGAGGGGACACCTTAGCGACTAGCGTGACATATTTCAGGTTTTTTTCGTTTTTTTTTTTTATTTTTCGAGCTACAACGGCATCAGGCAAGAAGTCGACACCGAATTCGAGGAAATTACGAAGTGGCGGACTAGCGACAATTGCGAAGGAAGGATGTCGAGGCTGCGGAGGGGGAGCCGATGCAGATCCCCGCATCGCGGGAATCCAAGGTGGACGCGATTCCCGCTGGCGGCCGGCGCGCCGCAGCCTCTCCCCCTTCACCCCGACAACAATTGACCGGCGAACTTGCGACGGACCGACTAGCGACGAGGGAGCACCACGCTCACCGCCAAGACGTGATGGAGCTGCGCGGAGGACGAGATTGCGATCTAGCTTTAGATTTTTGGATTATATTTTGGAACGAAGTTCCTTATCGCTCGTTCACCGTAGGGGCTAGGCGGAAAAAAACGACACCAAAAAACCGACACTTTTTGGCTATAGTGCTCGTTTGCTATAGTGCGCGCGATCTCCCTCTCTCTCTCTCTCTCTATTCCAGCGTGTGCGCGCGCTCTCTCTCTCTGTCTCAGCGCTTGGGGTGGGAGACGGCAGCAGCGGTCTCTCTCACTCACAGCGCACGACTATACTTCGCCCCTCTTTCTCTCTCCTACAGCGTACAACTATACTTTGGGCCGCAGCGCGCTCTCTCACAGCGTACGTCTATACTTTGCCTCTCTTTCTTTCTCATAGCTTTCCCACTTTCTCTCTCTCTCTCTCACACAGCGCTCGGAAAGAAAACAAGCGGCATCAGTATAGCGTCTCTTTGTAGCGTAAGGAACTTCGTTCGTACCGGCTGTCCCATGACAGCTCTCATGTTTTTTTTTTTTGTTTTGTATCACCGCTATTGGGAAATATAAGATTTTATTTTACTTTTGTTAAATAGCGTGTGTATTTCGAGTGTCTCTCTCTCTCTCCAAAAATTACCTCTCCCCTCTCCGCGGTACTGAGCTATCGAGCATATGCCCGAGGAATAGCGTATTAATGATTTCGAGGCGTGGTAATCACACCAGGCGCCCAACAAAACTTTGCGATATAGTTTTAGATCCAGGGTACGTCGTGGACGCCAAATTATTGTGCACGCGGTAAGTTCTCGGTCATTTTCTCCGAGTGACCGAGGAGCGGGAAAAATCCACGTCACAATTTATAATATCAAAAATGTTATATTGCATTTGAAATATTTCTGAAACGTTTCGAAGGTACCAGTGATGTTATATTGCATTCGAAATATTTCTGAAACGTTTCGAAAGTACCGGTGATGATATATTGCGCTTGGAATATTTCTGAAATGTATTTATAATATCGAAAATGTTATATTGCATTTGAAATATTTCTGAAACGTTTCGAAGGTACCAGTGATGTTATATTGCATTTGAAATATTTCTGAAAGGTTTCCGAAATATTGGGAATGTTATATTGCAATTGACATATTTCAGAAAGATTTCAGAAATATTCCTGAAATTATGTAATGAATCTGAAATGTTGTAACATTTCGGAAATATTTCTGACATATTTCGTGCCGTGTGGGACGGTATCACCACCCGGTAGCCCCACATTAAATAATCTTGTTCTATGGTTAATTCATCTTTACGTACATAAAATGCTTTTGTTGATTCATCGATCTCTTTCTTATTTGGCCAATTATTTCGTACAAATAATATAATTTTCGCTAACCGTTCATCTTTTCGAGTTTTCTTTGCAATCAGCTTATCATCAATACATGAGAACGTTCCCTGTTTACGTAGTTCAAATACGTAAGCTCTACTCCTTTTTCGTCGATTTGACCGCCCTCAATTTTCGGTTGTAACCGTAATAATGCATCCACGCTATTTTCTTTGGATTTTACGTGTTCCATTTCATATTGAAATGCTTTTAAAAATTCCGCGTAGCATTGCATTCTATGAGCTGCCATCATCGGAATCCCTTTTTTGTTACCTACAATTCGTACTAATGGCTAGTGATCTGCCCTCAAGGTAAATTTATTCCCATATAAGTAATCAGAGAATTTTGTAACTCCAAAAATTATAGCTCTGGCTTCTTTATCTATTGCTGCGTAATTCCTCTCGCTTCTCGACAAGGATTTTGCCGCATATGCGATCGGGCGTTCACCTTCTGGAGTCGCATGCGAAATAATGGCCGACAGACCGTAGTCTGATGCGTCGCATGTTAAAATAATTTTTTTCTCAGGATCGAAATTGATTAGTCCCAATAAGAACAGGACCGTCAATCAAACGTTAAAAATCCGTTTCAACAGTATATATTTGGTATAGGTATAAAAAATAGTCGTTTCTTATATACGGTTCTTAAACAAACGTATCATGTACGTTCCAGGAATACGTATATTGTAGGTGTATTTTTGCTCAACAAATATTACTCGTATAATACTATTCCAAAGAACACACTTATTAAATGTTTATTTTATCGCAATTAAATTCCGTCTTACCAACGTAGATAATACCCGATTTAAACGAATAGTCAGCGTAAGTCGACAAACGTCTTTTACTTGTATCAAGTTAACAAATAAACTACGTTTCCGTGTGAGGAATATAAATCGTGGTTTCTGAGACAATCGATAAACGTTGAAGGAAAGTAAACTTTATACCGGTCACAAACGTTTATTCGATGCGTTTAATAGATGGTAGAGGAAACGTGATGAATGCCGATTAAGGTAGTACCGTGATAAATCACTTTTCTTACAATATCTTTCGATTTTTGAATACACATAATTTTAAGTGTGCTTTATACGTAAGAATTTTTTTTAATAGTCCTTGCGGTACTAAATTTTGAAATATTAGCAATCGAAAGTCGTACATTTAACATGTATTCCCTATCCCGACCGTAGTTAGAGTGAGCATTTCATTTAATAACAGCCATATTTTTCTTAGGATTGTTTTCAAAAACTGAGAATTATTAATTCAGGATATAACAAGTAATTTTTTTCAAAAAAAACATAAGCAAGCGGTATTCATTTTTTTGTAAATAACTTTTAAAGTTGGTGACTTGCGATGATTCACGTGAGTGGAAGTCAGTGAGCGATAGTCGGTAAAGAAAGACAGCACTAGTGAGTGAGAAAGAAAACAATAGCCATTGACTATTGGTGTCCTTTACATGTCACGGTACTACCTTAAACATGAGAATAGAAACGTAAATGAGAAGCGGTTTTCTAGAGTATCAGGTAAACGTATAAAATGCGTTGTCTTGTCGGGATTGTAATCCGTGGTTCCTGTGACAATTGGTACACGTTGAAAAAAAGTAAACTTCATACCGGTCGCATACGTTTACTCGATGCGTTTAATAGATGGTAGAGGAAACGTGATGAATGCCGATTAAACATGAGAATAGAAACGTGAATGAGAAGCGGTTTTCTAGAGTATCAGGTAAACGTATAAAATGCGTTGTCTTGTCGGGATTGTAATCCGTGGTTCCTGTGACAATTGGTAAACCTTGAAGGAAAGTAAACTTTATACCGGTCGCATACGTTTACTCGATGCGTTTAATAGATGGTAGAGGAAACGTGAGGAATGCCGATTAAACATGAGAATAGAAACGTGAATGAGAAACGGTTTTCTAGAGTATCAGGTAAACGTATAAAGTGCGTTCTCTTGAACGGATTGTTATCCGTGGTTCCTGTGACAATTGGTAAACGTTGAAGGAAAGTAAACTTTATACCGGTCGCATACGTTTACTCGATGCGTTTAGTAGATGGTAGAGGAAACGTGATAAATGCCAATTAAACATGAGAATAGAAACGTTAATAAGAAACGGTTTTCTAGAGTATCAGATAAACGTATAAAATGCGTTGTCTTGTCGGGATTGTAATCCGTGGTTCCTGTGACAATTGGTGAACCTTGAAGGAAAGTAAACTCTATACCGGTCGCATACGTTTACTCGATGCGTTTAATAGATGGTAGAGGAAACGTGAGGAATGCCGATTAAACATGAGAATAGAAACGTGAATGAGAAACGGTTTTCTAGAGTATCAGGTAAACGTGTAAAATGCGTTCTCTTGAACGGATTGTAATCCGTGGTTCCTGTGACAATTGGTAAACCTTGAAGGAAAGTAAGCTTTATACCGGTCGCATACGTTTGCTCGATGCGTTTAATAGATGGTAGAGGAAACGTGAGGAATGCCGATTAAACATGAGAATAGAAACGTGAATGAGAAACGGTTTTCTACAGTATCAGGTAAACGTATAAAATGCGTTCTCTTGAACGGATTGTTATCCGTGGTTCCTGTGACAATTGGTAAACGTTGAAGGAAAGTAAACTTTATACCGGTCGCATACGTTTACTCGATGCGTTTAGTAGATGGTAGAGGAAACGTGATAAATGCCAATTAAACATGAGAATAGAAACGTTAATAAGAAACGGTTTTCTAGAGTATCAGATAAACGTATAAAATGCGTTGTCTTGTCGGGATTGTAATCCGTGGTTCCTGTGACAATTGGTAAACCTTGAAGGAAAGTAAACTCTATACCGGTCGCATACGTTTACTCGATGCGTTTAATAGATGGTAGAGGAAACGTGAGGAATGCCGATTAAACATGAGAATAGAAACGTGAATGAGAAACGGTTTTCTAGAGTATCAGGTAAACGTATAAAATGCGTTCTCTTGAACGGATTGTAATCCGTGGTTCCTGTGACAATTGGTAAACCTTGAAGGAAAGTAAACTCTATACCGGTCGCATACGTTTACTCGATGCGTTTAATAGATGGTAGAGGAAACGTGAGGAATGCCGATTAAACATGAGAATAGAAACGTGAATGAGAAACGGTTTTCTAGAGTATCAGGTAAACGTATAAAATGCGTTCTCTTGAACGGATTGTAATCCGTGGTTCCTGTGACAATTGGTAAACCTTGAAGGAAAGTAAACTTTATACCGGTCGCATACGTTTACTCGATGCGTTTAATAGATGGTAAAGAAAACGTGAGGAATGCCGATTAAACATGAGAATAGAAACGTGAATGAGAAACGGTTTTCTAGAGTATCAGGTAAACGTATAAAATGCGTTCTCTTGAACGGATTGTAATCCGTGGTTCCTGAGACGGTGAGTAAGCGTTGAAAGACAAGCCTGAAATTCGCGGACTACTCGTTGTACCATATAAGTAGGTTCTTCGAAATTCCCACTTTCACACACTCACACGCTGAGGATATTCCATATTATTCAAATTGAATTTGGGAAGTCCAACGTCAAATCCGTGATCAGTGCGACTTAAAAACCCTTTGATAACATATCCCATGAGAATCTGAGGAGTTTTGGATTTTAGACCTCCGCCATACTGAATCTGCCACTACATTTTTTGCAAATCTAGCCTGATGTTCGTTATCAGCAAGCCAAACAACTTTTAGTTACCAATTTTTCCCGAAACCCGTTTATTTAACGAATTTTTTGAATTTTTTATTATATTTTATATATATATTTTTTTTTAGAACCAACTACTCCAGAGAATGTAAAGGAGTGAATGTATTATATTAAATTCATAGTTATATGCTAGCTGGTTTTTTTATAATTTTTTTTCATTCTTTTTATTCATCTTTCAAAGTTATGAAATCTCCATCCTCTTATAATAGGTGTTTCAAATTTTGTTATATTTTATAAGATTTTTCTTATTTTTTTTTTGGATATTAAAAGGTTGAGGTTTTTTTTCAAGTTTTTAATTTATATACTTCAGATACGTTCTGGTCGAAAACTTGCGAAAAAATTTTGATTGCGTTTTTCGTCATTGTATCTAGGCACTTTTTTTTTAGGACATAGGTCCTAAAGATGACGAAAAGGTATCTTGACGAAGTCGTCTTTCCGGCAAGGCGAAATGATGTCTAATAGATGTCTTTCAAAAGACGACTAATCGTAGTTGACTCAACGACGTCTATTTGAAAATGTCTAATGGACATAATAATTATAGTCGACTGAAAGATGTCTATTCCAGGATGACTTTTGTCAACTTGACGAGAAGCTGTCTAAAAGACGTCTTTCAGAAGATAAGTCAGCTAGCGCCAACGCCGCCAACTGCAGCGTGTGGTTAAGCAAAGATTGCAAGATGGCTGCTTGATAACTCGTTATACCAAGTGCGCGTGATTGATGTGCACGTGATTTCGTGAGCTGGAGAAAAAGTATGTTAGATTATTATAAAACTAGTTGAACATATGATTAAATAACTTTTGTTCATTATTCAATATCCGATATGTGATTATCGAGTGCTACATATAATCAATTGATGCATGTAGGGTATGATCTATCAAATCCACATAACCTCTTCTCATTTCTATTATGTCGGTTGAAAAAAGTTTTCAGATACAATTACCCGAAAAGAATTAAATATTGCCGACTAGGGAACAGATATCGGTATCACCTGAAATCTGAACGTGCAACATAATTTTATATTTTGTTTCGATCTCTACTGTGATATGTATTAATTAGATAGGTTAATTAATTTAGAGTTTATGAGGTGAGATGTTTTGATGTGATACATATTTAGATATAAGGTTGATTTGAGTTTACATCTCAAATTTAATCTTTTAAATAATATTATAGAATGCGTCCAAGTTCTATGCTGGATAATAAAATCTGTATCTGACTAATTTTGGTTGACGACATTTATTTCACATTTACCGAAAACACATAATCGCATAAAAGGCGACGAAACAACGTCTTTTAGCCATGCCTAAAAAACATTTTATAGATTTGGCTACAAGATGTCTTCTAGGCATGGCTAAAAGACGTTAAAAAGTGGGTCATAAGACATCTCTTCGTCATCTTTTAGGTGACTTAATGCTTTCGCTAAAAGACGACTTGTCGAAAAATTTGTTATCTTTCAGACATCTTTCAGACAACTTTGAGCTGTCTGGGTAATGTAAAGTAAGGAATCACATAAGTTTCATTTAAAATTTCATAATATATGAGCTATCGTATCTCAGAAAAAAGAACAACAAACATACATAGAAAGTTGTTTTTATGACTTACAATAGTACACTGATAATAAATTGAAGAATGTTGGAAACCGATGTATTATACTTATGTGTATTGAATCGAATGATGTTTTCCGAGCCGACATTCTCTTCCAGTTTGAAAATCCAGACAGTGCCATGACACTGGCCTGGGACCAAACAGTCCATTGAGTTGTTATACAATGATGTGTATTTTTTTCGCTACAAAATCATCCCCTTGATTATTAGAAATTTGAAAACCGTTTTCAGTACAAATAATTTCGACACTCGTGATGATACTGCACAGATTAGAGTATTAGGATTCGATTCTGCTCCCGACTATGGCGCTGCTGTCGTTGAACGGGCGAATAATGATCAAATAAGTAAAATCTATCCGGATCGTGAACGTCCGTGAAGATTCGGCAACGCTTTTGGGTTCAACAGGCCGTTGACGGCGGGCCTCGGTAGTGAGCAAGGTGCGATGGAGGGGGGGCGCTGTACGCGATTGCCTCACGTGCTCTCAGTGTAGTTCCGTCTGTGAAGTGTATCACATCGTTGGAGCGTCTCTGTAAAGCAACCTGCAACAGCTCTGTTCTGCCAACCTTTTCTCCGTAAGTACGTGGCTTCATTATAATTATTATTATTCTTATCACGCTCTTTCTATTCAGGATAATTATGGAAATATAACTTGCTGTTGCATTGCTTTATCTTGAATGAGAGAAGCAAGAGTTTATTCTCTCGAATAAAAAGACGCATAGTATAGAGACGTAGAAAATAAGCATTTCTATCAAACTTTCAAGAAGGGACATTTGCTTTCTCTTGTTCACGGGAATTCGTTAGTTTCTACAGTAATGCGTCGAATAGACGCGTATTAAACGGTACCTTGTGAAAAAAATGGTTTATTTCACGTCTATTCAACGGCCTTGATGTCGATTCCGCGATATATTAACATGGACGATGAATTTCTTTGGAATAACAGGAAACAAATAGTATGTTTTCCGAAATGATTAGAATTACAGTTGGTTGAAAACCATGTTTGGAACAGATTTTTTTTCTTTTTTTTCTAGCGTGTACCTAGTGCCTGTCGCGTTCGAAATACTCGACCCTTATTTGCAAAATTATTGTTGAAAAAAACAATCGGTGAATGAAAAATACATTGTCTCAATGCTGAAAATAGGCATTTCTATCGAAGTTTTAAGAAGAGACATTTTGTTATCTTGTTCGCGGGAATTCGTTCGCTCGTACAGTAATGCGTCGAATAGACGCGTATTATACGGTACCTCGTGGGAAAATTGGTTTATTTCACGTCTATTCAACGACCTGCATTATACTGGTTGGGATACAAATTTCTTAATACTAATTTTTTTAATCATCATTAATAAACTTGTGCTTTTTATTTAATATTCTATTTGACCCCCATTTCAGGCAATATATATTTTATTTCAGGCAAGAGCGCATATGCTAACACCTCTCAAGTAATTCAACATTTTTGAATATTAACTGATGCTCCTTCGATCTAAACCTACAACATTTGAAACTATGAAAAAAAATTATCAAAAAATGTTGAATCAAATCGTGAACAATAGTGTTTGAAATGGAGAATGTAAGGCAAGTAAGCCGAAAGCGCAGCTATTTCCAGCTATATGTCGAATTCCAATGAAATAAGCACCGTTTAATACGTATTGACTCGATTTATTATTATGAACTATTTACATTCAGCACGACTTTCACTTCATGAGAGGTTATGCCCTAGAATTGCATAGTGTCCTTGCAAAGCAGTAATACTGAGAAAATCAATTCAATTCGAATAGAATTTTGATTTTTATCCTCATTCAAATGTTATCTTACAACTCACGTTCAGTAAACGTTGATACAAGTATTTATGATCATTTTAAATAATAGCATGACTATTTTGACATCGAAAAAGAATAACCTTTAATCTTCGATGGTGTAGACTCAGCGGTTCCACAATACGTCCTGTACAGAGCTTAGAGATAGAAGATTGGAAAAATAAGACATTCACACACATATAATAGGCAAATGGTGAATTCAGCTTTCCAATAGTATAAACTCCTCACGATCGGAATCCTGTACCTAATCAGTTTATTACAATTAAATTTCGTAAGGTGCTGCTGCTGCCTTCTTTTTGCACGATGTGGTGGAAACATGTATACATATAATATTTTGCTTGTTTTAATGCTTTATAACTGCATTAGATTCTTTTCACTCATTTGTTATTCTTAATCTCCTTTGTTCACTCTTCAACAAATAATTCAAGGATAACTGAATAAGCCTTTTCGAGCACTTTGGCATAATTAACTCTGAACTTGTGATTGTGAGTGGTTCTGCTGCGTTGAGTAGAAATGATGTCTATTAGTGCACATGATTGAGCCACCAGATAATAAACAATTTTTTTTTCACATCTTGTTTCAGAGGCTGCAAAATTGGCGTGTAAAGATAATCCAGTCGAATCTTTAGATTTAATTATAGAAAATGCGATAAAAGACTGGTTGAAGCTAGCCACAAGTAGGTATACATATTCAATTGCGGGAAAAAAATCCGGAAATGGACCCACGCAGCATCCGCCATCACCGCCCCTACCACTGCCGCCGAATTCACCCAACAATCGCAGGGTATAGCAACAAAACGTTAAAAGATAGTCCGCTATTGTGTATGCGAGGAAGAGGTAAATGATGAAGACTATACGCTGTTACGGATTAGAACCAACTGCTTTTATTGCCTGCCTTCTCACATTCTGTACTATCGTTATAGATACACACATTCGTACACATTCGTACATCACATATCTTACACCCTTCCCCGTTTTATTCAATTATCAAAGTTGATAGACTTTATACCTTTACAAATAATGCGTAGCATCGTATGGTGTTACATTTCGCTTTAATCTAGTTGATTTTCTTAAAACTATCGCCGAATTTTCGCTGCTTACATTATCTCGCACATTAGTACTAACATCTATTTTACTTTGATCATTTTCGCTTTCCCGCCAATGTCGTATTTGATCGAAATGTCTTTTGTGCTCTTTCTCTCCTCCTTCCTTAAATTTTATTATACAGTTTCTTGGAGGTGATTTCCTAACAATTTTGGCTTCCGACATTTTCGGGTGATGTTTTCGAAAATCCTTTGCCATTATTACGTCACCTTCTTCAAAGTTTTCTTTTCTACTACCTTTGAAGTGCTTTTTTTGCATATATTGCTTTGATTCAACGTGATATCTCGTTTCTGGCCGTAATAATAACAAAGGAGTTTTCAGTTCTCTTTTAAACAACAAGTTGGCCGGAGTTTCGTTCGTTGTTACATGTTTTGTTGTTCTGTATAAGAATAAAAACATTTGTATAGCAGTTCTCACATCTACTTTCGAGCTTTGTACAATCGCTTTGAGTTTACGCTTAAATGTTTTTACAAGATTTTCCGCAGCTCCATTTGTCGCTGGGTGTTTCGGCGCTGAAAAATCTTGTTTTATTCCTGATTGCTTGAGAAATTTTTTGTATTCGTCGCTCGTAAACTGCGTTCCTGAATCAGTTACAATATGGTTCGGTAGCCCATGCGTTGTAAACATTTCTCGGAATTTTTCTATCGTTGCTTCTGCTGATATATTTTTCATAATGAAAATTTCAGGCCACTTAGAATAGGCATCGATGACTAAAAGGTAAGTTTGCCCCAAATATGGCTCCGCAAAGTCTGCATGAAGTCTTTGCCAAGGTTGGCTTGGCCATGGCCATGGAGTTAATTCCATTCTAATTGGATTGTCTTTAGATTCTACACACCATTTGCAATATTTAGATTTATCTTCTAAATTTTTATCTATATTAGGCCACCAAACCACCGACCTTGCCAAACTCTTCATTTTAACTATCCCAAAGTGACTTTCGTGCAATTTTTCGATTACCTTTTCTCTTAATTTAGGTGGGACGATAACTCTCTGTCCCCACATTAAACATTCTTTTTCGACGTAATTTCGTCTTTACGCAGTGCATATGGTTGCAACTCATTAGGCCAACTTTTAAGACTACAGTCAGGCCATCCTTCTATTACCATCCGCTTCACGATGGATAGAGTCTCGTTTTTAGCAGTTTCGCGTGCTACTGCTTTGAAATTTAAACATGTTATGTTTGTTGAATATACATAGTGTAAATACGTAAATCGGCCTTCAGTTTCTAAAACATCATTATTTTCTACATAATTTATCGGTAATCTCGATAAAGTATCAGCCACAATATTATCTCTTGTACTAATGTACTCTATTTCATAATCAAATGCCGATAGGAAGTAACTCCAATTTTGCAATCTACTCGTAGCCATTTTTGGTATACCCTTTTCAGGAGAAAAGATCCTAGATAACGGTTTATTATCCGTTTTTAAAAGAAATTTACGTCCGAATAAATAATCATAAAACTTAGTTACTCCAAATATTATCGCAGCTGCTTCTTTATCAATTTGCGAGTAATTTTCTTGCGCGGCTGTCAACCTCGTTGATGCAAACGCTATTGGTCTATCGCCGTCTTCATAAGGCTGGCTGATATACGCACCCAGCCCTTTTGGGGACGCATCACATGTTAATTTTAATGGTAAAGATGGATTGTAGTTTACAAGCACTCTTTTTAATTCTATTTTCGCTCTTTTAAACGCTTCTTTGCAATTTTGATCCCACTCAAAAATTCTCGAATTACTGCAATTATATAATGGTGCTAGAATTTTAGCACGATCTTTAAATAACCTGCCATAATAATTGATTTTACCTAATAATAACTGTAATTCTTTGTGATTTTCCGGTTCTTTCATATCAACTATTGCTCTATACTTTTCTTCATTTACTGTAATAGTGTCATCCCGTAACTTATATCCTAAATAATTAACTTCATCTTTGAAAAATTCGCATTTGTTTACTCGTCCTTTCAAACCGCATTCTTCTAAACTCGTTAATACTATATCTAAATTTCGCAAATGTTCCTCATCATCACTTCCCGTTACCACTACGTCGTCTGCTACCACCGCGACTCCGTTTATATTTTTCAAAACTTCCTCCATTTGCTTTTGAAAATACCCAGGTCCCGATGATATACCGTACATCATATACAAGCATTTAAACAAGCCCTTATGAGTATTGATAGTTAATAAGTTTTGCGAATTTTCCTCAACGGGAACTTGTAAAAAGGCTTCTTTTAGATCAATTTTTGAATACCGCTTCTTATTTTTATTATTAATATTTTTTGTTATTAATCGAGCCATAGCATGATCGAAGTTCGGTGGTGCATAGCGAATTGTTTTTAATAAAGGGTTAATAGTTACATTGAAAGCTCCACAAAGTCGAACATCTCCATTCGGTTTTAGTATCGGCACGATCGGGGTAGCCCATTCGCTCATTTCTACTGGTTCCAATATTTTCTCTTCTACCAATCTATCTAATTCTTTCTCTATTTTATCCTTTAAAGCGAAAGGTACAGATCGCGCTAACTCATATATCGGTTTAGCATCCTCCTTTAATTCTAACCTGATCTTGGCCCTATTGAACGATCCTTTAGAATTTTCAAAAAATTTAGCATGTTTTTCTAAGATTTTATTTAGCCTGTCATTACCATCAATTTTATTTTTAACTATATGCAGATCTAGGTCTTTAAATAATGGCCATAATCCTAGTGCTTTGAGCCACGCTCTGCCTATTATCGGCGGCCCGGACGATTCAGTTACATATAAATCAGCTTTAATTATCTTATTGTTCAGACTCACAGTTACACCTTTGAACATTCCTGCAGGCTTATTGACGGTATTATCATGGTTCCTAAATTCTATATCTGGCTCATATATTGTTTCTTTCGGAAAACATTTCTTTATAATTTCTTTTGGAATTATAGCTGGTTCCGCGCCCGAATCTATTTCCATTTTAATTTTAGATTTATTTATTTCGACCGTTACATATTGAGGCTCGACTCTAGTTTTTCCGGGTACATACAGACTGTACAGACTTCTTTTATTATCAATATACATGTGGCTCAACTCTCGCGACATTTCACCATCGGAGCTACTACTACTACCACATTCACTTACGTAACCTACTCGCGGCTTTTGTTCTGCATCTTTTTTTCCGGCTCTATGTGTACAAACTCTAGCAGTGTGACCTTTATCACCGCACGTATGGCATACTACATTTTCGCTATATATACAATCCTTCACGAAGTGTCTTGAATCCCCGCAACGGTAACAAGCAGAGCCTCCCGGTATTTGTTGTGCTCGCGCCGTTCCTCGAGCCCGGCCGAATGTTCTTCCCCTTCTAGTCCATGTACGTTGTCCCTGTCTATGATCTCCCTCATGTTGCTTTCGCCAAAACTTTCCACGACTTAGCATGTGTACCTCTTGAATTTCCGTATTTGTTTCTTGCAATTTTTCTGCGCCTTTACTAGCTGCCTCTGATGCCATAGCTTTTTTTAATGCTGTTTCCAGATCGGGTTTCTCTAGTTTTAATAATTCCGCCGTTATTGCTTTACTTCTTAAGCCACAAATCATTTGATCGAGTACTTGCTCGTCTTCGTTCGTAAATTTACATTTGTCTGTCATAACCTTCAGCGCTGTGACGTATTCTTTTATACCCTCGCCGTCTGATTGCTTCCTGAGTCTGAATTCATATCTATATACAAGGTATGATGCTGGCGGTTTCAAATAATCTTTTACCTTTGTTATAATTTCTTCATAGGTTTTGTCCTTAGGCTTAACGGGCTTACATATTTTTGCGATCTCTTCGTACGTCTCTGCATTCACTTTACTCAACAAAATTGCTCTTTTTTCTTCAGCATTTGTTATTTTGTTTGCAATGAAATACTGCTCTAGTCGATCACAAAACATTTCCCAATCATTTTTCGTAATATCAAAATCCAAATTTGCACTACGTTCCATTATGCTTTTGTTTAATTGTTCATTTATACTATCTGGGTCAACTATTTCGAACGTTTTTTTATCCACTACATCTGCTATCCGTATTAATTTTTGCTGGCCACACTCAATCTTTTCTTTCACAAATTCTCGAAATTTTCTTCGTAACTCATTAATATTATCGTCTTCACCATCAATATTATTTAGTTCACACAACTTTTGCAATTGGACTTTTGTTAAATTCTGGATCCATGCAGTCCCTTTTATTTCAATCAGCATTCCAACACTTTAATTTGGTTTTATTTCGTCATATGCCGACGAAGTTTCTAGAACAATGCTTTTATCCTCGTCGCCAGTTATTGTGTATGCGAGGAAGAGGTAAATGATGAAGACTATACGCTGTTACGGATTAGAACCAACTGCTTTTATTGCCTGCCTTCTCACATTCTGTACTATCGTTATAGATACACACATTCGTACACATTCGTACATCACATATCTTACATCCGCTATATCGTTTCATTGTAGTTCTTCTTTTTGCGTGCCATTTTAAAACTATTTTAGTTGTTTGCATCATTTTTTTCTTCTTTTAATTTTGGCTACATGCACTCTGTTCGTACCCATATTTTTTAAGTTTAGATGAGTTATTCGTAGTACCTCACTTGTTCGTAATACTAACAATTTTTCACATTTAATTTCTTCTTTGAAAGTATAAGTCCGATTCACTTCTTGCATCCTATTATTTTATATTAAATTTGAGTTTTTCTTTTAACCACAACGAAACAAGTACACAATTTTCAAAAGTGTATCTAATTTATCTACCTTATTGCATCAAACGATTTTGCACTTTCATCAGTCGTAATACTTATTTGCCAAGAAAGTTTTACCATGCTACTTTATGTTGACAAACAGTTCTATTTTTATTTTGGATAAATCTTTACTACGGTGTTGGTGATCTATATAATCAAAATATAGCTGGCGCTCATACGCGTTCTACTTTTTTTCAATTTTCTAAATCATTTCATGAATCGTTTTAGAGTTACATTATCATATCCGTACATGTGATACCCTATTAAAATGTATATTGTATGTAAATGTATGTGCTATGGTATGTACATTACATATTTGATATTTTTTCGAACCTTCGGGATATATGATATTTGTTTACAAATTACCTAGCCTTGTGATTGGCGATAACACATGTAACTCGTTGATCCAATGCGTTCTATATGTAATAAAAATATAAATGGCGTAAAATGAATATGATATATCAATAGTTAACTACTTGTGTTTGTTGTTTTTTTTTTGGTTTTTTTTTCTACTTTTGGAAATCTTTTTGTAAAATGGTCAAGTACTACATTATCATAACCGTACATGTTATCACTATCGAAAATGTAAAATGTACCGTTTTTTGTTTTAAGCTTTATATAATATATTAGGGTTTTGCAACAACTCACTCAACTTTATGATTCGCAAAATCGTAAGTCGGTGCACCAACGCGTTCTATGTATTATTAATCTAATTGGTGCAAACATGAATGTGATATATGAATAGTCAACTTCTTGTGTTATATTATTTTTGTTACTTTTGAAAATCTTTTTCTTAAATGTTCAAGTACTTGAAATGTAAAATGCATCTCTTTTTTTGTTTCACAATCTATATATGTTATATAGTATATAGTATTTTATTTTAGTATAGCAGAGAAATATAGTGTGTACATGTGTATATATATGGCAAATGTTGTTCCGAATGACGAAAAAAGAATGCTGTCTAAGTTTAAGCACTCAACATTAATATTTAGAGGTGCATCGTCGCGATTTTGTATTTCCCATTTACATAACATGAAATTTTTTTTTTTGAACTTTGGAATCTTATAACTCGTCAAGGCTTTAGTTTACTGATGAGACATAACGTATTTTTGAAGTGAATCAAACGCTCTACAAAAACGTAGTCATTTTATGATGAATCTTCTCTTTCAAAAGTTATTTAAGGTGTCTAAGGTATTTATGATGGTAAATCACTTTTTGAAAGAGTAGATTTATCATAAAATAATAAGGGTCTTTCTTTGTAGTGCATTCAATTCCATTCAAAATTCTGTTCTGGACTTATCAGAACGCTAATGCGTTGACAAGTTATAAAATTCTAAGCTTAAAAAAAAAATTTCCTACGTTATTCAAGTGGGAAATGGAAAATCACAATGATGCACCTTCAAATATTAATATTGAGAGCTCAAACTTTGACAACATTTCTTTTTCGTCATTTCAAACAATCTTTGCTCTTTGAATTAAGAAAAAAAAATACAACTTTCCGATACAGTATAATATATTATAGTATGATATTTTGTACTCTTTTCAGTATTTAAGATATGATGCATTGTTACGAATCACCTAGTCCTGTTATATCTGTAATTCATCGTTTTAAAAGATCAATACGTAATACTTACCTTACTCAGATCACCCAAGTTTCGATTATTCTAACCTAATATTTTAAACGTATAGATACGCGGAATTTTTCACCGAATTATACTTCAAATTTTAAATACGTTTTCCCTGCGTCTTATATACGATTATAACTATGTATAAATAACATCATATCTGTATATATTACCAATCTTCTGACGAATGTATGTGAATTCTACAAATATCCGCATCGTATTTAAAACATTCGGGGAAAACGTTGTTATTGCAGCATATTTCGCCGATACTTTTCGATCCATTCAACGGTTCAATCTTAGAGTTTTTCCAACGTGGGGCATCTCCACGACATCTAGTAAACGAATATGTACACGAAATAAATACTCTATGTAAATGTACTCCAATCGTATATTCCTTCAAGTAAATGGTCATAATTTGTACGACCATACACCGCGTATATGACACGTGTTGATAATACGTTTAGTTTCACGTATGCCGAGGGGAAATTTTTCAGTTTATTTAACGAATTCACCTGTGACATTTTAAACGTATAGATGTGGCAAAATTTCACCGTCGACGCATATGTCAAATTTTAAACGTTTTTCTTTTGCGTCTTACATACGAATACATGGATGTCACGAATATCCGTATATTGTACTCGTTTATTCCCTCGTGGTGAGTATACGCGAATTCAACGATTATTTTACACGTATATAAAACATTCTGGGAAAACGTAAAAATTATCGTCTATCAAGCGGACATTTTTCAGTATCTTCAACGAATTCATCTGTGATATTTTAAACGTATTTCTACGGCGTCTTATATACGAATACATGGATGTCACGAATATCCGTATATTGTACTCGTTTATTCCCTCGTGGTGAGTATACGCGAATTCAACGATTATTTTACACGTATATAAAACATTCTGGGAAAACGTAAAAATTATCGTCTATCAAGCGGACATTTTTCAGTATCTTCAACGAATTCATCTGTGATATTTTAAACGTATTTCTACGGCGTCTTATATACGAATACATGGATGTCACGAATATCCGTATATTGTACTCGTTTATTCCCTTGTGGTGAGTATATGCGAATTCAACGACTATTTTCCACGTATTTAAAACATTCTGGACATACGTAAAAATTATCGTCTACCAGGCGGACATTTTTCGATTTATTAAACGGTTGGGTCTGATCCGTTGTAAGCGTTTGGTTGTGTGAATTTTTCTACGTTTAATCAACAATCGTGTTCTTATTGGGGTACTTTAGCGGACTTCAACTCTGCTTTTGCAGTTTCCAATGCCTTCTGACATGCCTCCGTCCAGTGAAATCCCTTTTTATTTAAACATTCATATAATGTTTGAAATTTTGTTGCTCTGTCTTCAATGAATTTGTCATAATTATTGATCATTCCCAAAAACGCTTGCAATTCTTTTACATTTGTTGGCGCCGGTGCTTCCTCGATTGCTTTTACTCGGCTTTTTGGTGTATGAATCCCGTTTTCGCTTATCTCTAATCATAAATATTCAATCTTTTTTACTAATATCTGACATTTCTCTTTTCTTAATTTTAGGCCACATTCTTTTAATTTATCAAAAATATTTTTGTATACTTAATGTTTTCTTTTATTGTTTTTCCTTTTATAACGATGTCGTCCAAAAAAATAATCACATTCGGTATATTTGCTGGCAATTTTTGCGTTTCATTCTGGAAAAATCCGGGGGCTGAGGCAATCCCGTATGGTAGATATTGTGGCTGGAACAACCCTTTGGGGGTGTTTAACGTCTAATGGTATTTGTCCATACGCTTCTTTTAAGTCTATTTTTGCGAAATATACGCCTCACTCTAGATTAGCTATTAAATGCTCTGTTTTTGGTAACGGGTGTCTATGAATTAACATGTCCGGGTTTACTGTTATTTTGTAATCTCCGCATATTTTAATTGTTTCGTCTGATTTTAATATCGGAACGACCGGAGTAGCCCACTCGCTTGTTTTTACTTTTTTGAACTTTTTTTCACCAACTAGTCGGTCAATTTCCGCGCTTAATTTGTTTTTTAAGGCAAATGCCACTGTTCGTGATTTATAAAATTTCGGGTCCACATTTTTTCGCATTTTTATTATAAATTTAGTTTTATTGTATGAGCCACTTCCCGGCGAACACAAGGATTTGTATGATTACCCTGAACGGTGAATCACTTAGCTCGTGGGTCCATGAAGAACGCAGCCAATTGTGCGTCAACATGTGAACTGCAGGACACATGAACATCGACATTTTGAACGCACATTGCGGTCCACGAATACAATTCCCAGACCACGCCTGGCCAAGAGTCGTTTAACAACGACAGACTGCTCCGTCAGCAACGGTGCGGAAACCCTCTTGGGAAAATTATACCGTGCCTTTGCGAGCGAATGACTGGGCGTTCGCCGCTCGTGTCACCTGAAACGAACACGTATGTCACGGTCACGACGCGTCACCGCAGATCGCAGGGTCGAGCTGTCGCTGCCGTTCGTCACGTTCCGGTGCTAGGGATAGACGAGAGAACGAACGAATTTGGCACGGCGACACAAAGACCAATGGTCCGCGGGGTCGGTTTGCCGCTTATGTGAAAAAATTCCGTCTACGTTTCGCCGCAGGGCTTTCGAGTCTCCCGTACGGCAGGCGTTTACGGTCGTTTCCGTGGCTTGTATGAAAAATCATCGTCCTCGGTCGTGTCAACAGTGCTGTTCTTAAACGAACGACCGTCGCCGACGACGGATTCGCAATCTTACGACGACCTTAGAGCAAGCGAGACTACCCGTTGAATACAAGCATATCACTAAGCGGCGGAAAAGAGACTAACTAGGATTTCTTTAGTAGCAGCGAGCGAACAGGAAACAGCCCAGCACTGAATCCCGCGGTTCTGCCGCCGGGAAATGTAGTGTTTGGGAGGATCCACTTATCCCGGGGCGTCGGCCCGCGTCCAAGTCCATCTTGAATGGGGCCACTTACCCGCAGAGGGTGCCAGGCCCGTAGTGACCGGGACGCGCCACGGGAGGGTCTCTCCTCAGAGTCGGGTTGCTTGAGAGTGCAGCTCTAAGTGGGTGGTGAACTCCATCTAACGCTAAATATGACCACGAGACCGATAGCGAACAAGTACCGTGAGGGAAAGTTGAAAAGAACTTTGAAAAGAGAGTTCAAGAGTACGTGAAACCGTTCAGAGGTGAACCTGAGAAACTCGAAAGATCAAACGGGGAGTTCCATCGTGAGCGACGCAGGCTTAGCTGCGGCTCGTGATGTCGGGTCCTCGCGTCCACGGCAGTCGGTCGCGGTGCAATGTCTGGCGGTGCCGGCGCGCACTTCTTCCTCAGTAGGATGTCGCGACCCGTTGGGCGTCGGTCTCAGGCCCGGTCGGCTGCCTGTCTCGGCATTCTCGTCGGGGCAGACCCGGGGTTGCCCGTCCGGCTGCCCGGCGATACCCGTACGGTATAGCGTCGCATTGAGCTGCGTCGGGCCCGCCGCAACCGTGGTCAGCGATTCCCGGTGGTCAGACCTAGCGCCGTCTACGAGCCTGGCCAGCTGTTGGCTGGCGGTGTCCTCTGGCCGGCTCGTTCGAATTATCTAATACCGGTCGGCGACGGTATAGCTTTGGGTACTTTCAGGACCCGTCTTGAAACCTGGACCAAGGAGTCCAACGTGTGCGCGAGTTATTGGGACGAGCAAACCTGAGTTTTGGGAATACTTGGAACAGAGCGTGGAAGGTAACGAATGACTCCGAGACAATATTTGAGACTATAATAGTAGTGTTTCGTTCATGGTACAAGGCTATGGTGTCGACTGACTGACTACGTCGTCGAGGCTCGCTCGCGCTCGGTACTTGCACACATGCACACATCACGCTCAATCACGCATACACAATACAATGTGAACACGCCCCCTTGATTGAGACAGTATTACAAACAAAAAAAAAAAATTCTTCGAAACTGAAATATAATTTTGTTACACTATTCATTTATCACTTTTAGAAAATTCATTATATTAAATTTTCACTTTCTCTAATCCCGCATCTTGTACAAATTTATTTAATATATTACAATCATTTGGTTTTGTTAATGAATCAGCTATCATGTCTTTGCCTGGAATATGTTTCACACTTACATGGTTCATTTCAATTCTTTCTTCTATGAAATTGTATTTTACCATAATATGTTTTGTTGCATGACTAAAATTAGCATTATTACTATAGTCTACAGCGCCTTTATTATCACATGATATATCAATTGGTACATTTCTTTGTATTGCAAATTCGAATAGCAAATCTTTCAACCATAATGCATCGCTTACACCTTCAGCAACTGATTGAATTTCTGCCTCGGTTGATGATTTTGAAATCATATGTTGTTTCACAGATCGCCAACTTATTGCACCCCGTTGAAGTATAAAAATATAGCCTGTGGTAGATACACAATTAATTTTATAAGAAGCGTAACTAGCATCACAATATCCTTTTACTAATACATTTGAATCTCTTTTATAAGTAATTCCTCCATCAGATGTTTTCTTTAAATAACGTAAAATATATTTTAATGCTTCCCAATGTGCCAGAGTATACTTAGTATTATATCTACTTAACAATCCAACAGAGAAACTTAGGTCTGGTCTTGTCACTTGTGCTAAAAACATTAATGATCCTATTGCATTTTGGTAGGGTATTAATTTTAATTTATCATCTTGTGATGGACTTTGAGGGTTGCTAGGAATAAAAAAAGTCCCCACTGCCATAGGTATTGTAGATTCGTTACATTCTTCCATGGCATATTTTTCTAGAATTTTTAAAATATAATTATGTTTATGAATCTGAATTTTTCCATCACTTCTAATAATTTGAATACCTAAACATTCCTTAGCATCTCCCAAATCCTTCATTTGAAATTTTACCGACATTCTATTGAGAAATTCTTGCATGTGATCTAATAAATTATAAAATACAAACATATCATCTACAAATACTGCTACAATGAAAATAATATTTGATTTTATTATATAATAAACGTATGGATCTTGTCGACACTGTTGCAAGGACATTTCTATAAGACTTTTATGTAATTTCTCATACCATACTCGACCACCTTGTTTCAGTCCATATAAGGCTTTCTTTAATCTACATACTTTATTCTTTGTTTGTGGCGCAATAAATCCTTTTGGCTGCTGTATACATATAAATTTCATGTTTGAGATCACCATGAAGGAAAGCTGTACTTACGTCTAAATGGCGTATATGCAGATCTAATTTACAAGCTAATGCGATCAAAAGTCGAATTGTTGTATATCTTACTACCGGTGAAAAAACCAAATCAAAATCTACCCCTGGTTTTTGCGAAAACCCTTGTGCTACTGATCGTGCTTTATATACAACATCCACAGTATTAGGATTTTTACGCTTGAAAACCCATTTTGATCCGACAATATTCGCATTAGGTGGAGGATCTACTAACTCCCAAGTATCGTGTGATAGTATTGATAAGTATTCTTTTTCCATGGCTTTACGCCACTCAAACGAATCTGGACCATTTACAGCTTCTTCATACGAACCGGGATCTGTCAATATAAGTTGAGTAGTGTTAAAGCTTCTTACATAATCTTTGTACTTATTTGTTTTGTCTTTATTGGCTCGAGAGGATCTTCGCAATTCTCGAGTCAAATTCAAAGAAGCACCATCTTCCTGATCACACTCGATCGGATCATTATTTTGGTCACTATTATTATTAATTTGTAAATTATTTTCATCAACTTCCATTAAATCCGATTGAGCTGATCCTGAGTTTCGAAATTTTCTGTGGCTATTTCGGGTACTTTTCGAGTTTCAGATAATGTTTCGTTCGAATTTTCAGGGACTGTAGTGTTTTCATAATCTATTGGTAAATTTACAGTGTTATTATTTGGATCATCTGTATTTTCATTAAAAGTTACATTTCTACTGGTGAAAGATTTATTTTGTGAAATATTCCATAAAATATATGTATTTTTGTCTTTATCATAACGTAAAAAGATACATTCAATGGGTTTTTCTTGAAATTTTTTTCTTAGTTGATCAGGTACATGGGAATATGCTTTGCAGCCAAAAATTTTGAGATGCGATAAATCAGGTTTTGTTTGATACCATGCCTCATAAGAAGTTTGTGACGATGTATATATGTTGATCGACGAAAGTAAGAACCGAAGTTCGGACGGATCAGCGGATCAGCGGATCAGCCGATCGGCAAATTAGTAGGCCTACGACTTTAGAAGGAGAGAGTAGTGTATGGAGGCGTCAGGAAATCATAAAGTGTGAAATGAACTCAAATCCTGATCAGGTAACGAATTCAATAAATAACGACGAACTGAAACAATAAAGAAAGTCACACCATTTTAAAATTATAAATACGACACATCAACACTCGTCCTTCAAATACTTCGAATAATTGTTCCGCTCGATTTTATCTATATACACTTTTACCATCCGTTTTAATGTTATTGTTACTATTTTGTTTTATTCTTACTCGACTATTGTCTCATATATCTTTTAACTTATACACCTGTGCCGTCCACGTATATATTTTTTTAAACTATCAAACCAAGTTTGTTGGGTTGCGACGTGCAGGGACTAGCAATTAGGGATTCTGTACTATTAAATTACCGTTGATTTTTAAACCAAACTGACCCAAATACATGCATAATTTTCTCTGTGATCGTCAACAACTATTTCCCGTAATTGTTTATTTATTTCCCTTCTTTTATATTTGACTTATAATCAATAAACTAAAATTTGTTACAAGTTTTATTATTTAAAATTCGCTTAGGAGATCGATTGGACAAATATGCTGCTGTCGCTATTGCATAAGACCAGAAATGTTTGTCCAAACCTGAATCAGACAGCATGCAACGAGCTTTCTCTAAGAGAATTATATTTGTTCTTTCCGCGCGCCCGTTAGACTGCGGATTATAGGAAACGGTAGTTTGATGTTCAATCCCGAATTTTGCAAAATTTTTTTTAAATTGGCATTTACATACTCTTTCCCATTATCGCTTCTCAATGACTTTATTTTTTGTCCTGTTTGATTTTGAGTAAAGTTGATAAAATTTTCAAAACAAGTAACTACTTCAGTCTTATTTTTTGAAAGATAAACAAAAATCATTCGAGAGTAGTCATCCACGAAAGTGAGAAAATATTTATGATCCTCGGTTGATAATCTATCACCTTGACAAGCGTCAGTGTGTACGAGCTCTAAAATTCTACTTGCTCGTGAATCAGATGCATGATAGGGTTTTCTGACTAACTTGCCATAAATACATGGATCACAGGTTGTAGGTAATTCAGATTTTATTATTTTAATACCGTCAGCTGATTGATTAAGCTGATATAGCTGTTGGTAATTTAAATGTGCTAATCTGCAATGCCAAGTATACCCACTGACTATTTGTGAAGATGTTACAAGAGCTACAGGTTTTTAAATAGTTGGTATTTTATTTAGACTTAAACAATTCAGTATTTTATAAATTGCATTTTTGACTAAAATCGCTTCAAGTATTTTAATATTATTTTTATAGACAACACACATATTATTTTCAATACCTACGCGAGCACCATTTTTATCTAAACAACTAATTGAAATTATTTTGGCAGCTAAATTTGGTACATATAAAACATTTTGTAAATGAACTTTAGAAAATACTGATTTCGACTTTACTATAATATATACATCGCCCTCTCCCTCTACTTTCATACGAGCCTTGTCGGCTGATATGACCTCAGTTATTTTGGAGGGACGCAAGTTATATACATACGCTTTGTTGTTGGTCATGTGCTTCGATGCCGCCGAGTCCATGATCCACTCACGGGTTAGGTTGTCTCCGCTCGCGACAAAACTGACGAAACTGCACATATTCGCTACTTGCTCTGTCTGCTTGTGATAGAGCTGGAATATTTGTCATAAGATGTAACAGTTTTATATCCTCTCGTAGAAACATGCCGGGGATCATTTAAATGAGTACAAAATTCATCGTGCAGCGTAGCCCGCCTTGCGCCGCTTGGCTTTCTTATCGGCAGCAGTGCTCAAATTACGCGATTATATGCACTTTGTATGCACTGTCGCCGAGCCCGGCGAGAGGCCGTGTGAGCAGTCTCAATACTGCTTCCCGGCGTAACGCACGCCTAATTTTGCTTATACATAAATTTAATATAACGTTAACACCCGCACTCACCATTGTTGTTATCAATTATAACGTAATTCTCTGTTTTGAATAAACGTATGAATATATATATAATCGTTGCGTAATATTCGCATGACATGCTCCTCTTGAGAGTCTCCTTCGTCTTCGTTGTCGTCCCGCTGAGATGATACACATACCTTACTGTGCGAGTGTGATGATGGTTTACTGCGACAATCAGCAGCGAGGTGCCCATGTCGATGGCAATGATAACATAACTGACGTTTGAGCCAAGCCTTGTTGTTGTTGTTGTTGTAGGATTTCGTGCGCCGGTCACCTTTAAACGGTACTCTTGAATACAGACCGTGCGCGTCACCACTACAGCTATTGGATTCCTTGTGTTTGACTTCTTCCAATATTTGAGTCTTGACTAAATCCGCTGTTATTACCTGTCCAGAGTTTCCGAGCGCCATTATCATTGGCTTATAGTAATCGGGCAATCCCGCCAACAACAATGCTCCGACCCAATCATCCGGTACAAGCATGCCAATGGCGCGAAGCTTATTGGCTGCCGTTATTTTCTTTTGAACATAATCTTCCTCGGAGTCACAATCTTCTAGACGAGTATTGCAAAATTCAATAAGCAAATTTACTTTTCTGAGGAGTCCGGTATCCTGAAATGCCTTTTTCAATTTTTCTCATATCGTTTTTGCGTCATCAATTTCTTCGTTGAAATGATGTCGAACATACGGATGTGTGGCAAGAACTAAACGCGATGCGACTTCACTTTTCTTAGTTGCATCGGTTTCGAGAACAGTAGGTGTCACAGCTTCTATCACATTCCAGAGTCCAGCAATTTTAAAATATGCTCGCATATCACATACCCAATCTCGGTAATTATCACGACCAGTGAGCTTCATTATTGACTGGTAAAGTGAGTGATGCGAATGCGAGGTGGTAGCCATTTTGTTCACCGGTCGACTCGTTCAATTGCGCTGATGACTCGGCCGAGCTCACGAGAACTATGTGTGCGTGAAATATCACTTTAGGCGCCCGAAAAAACACGACTCTTTAAAACAAGAATTTTTTTAATTCCTGGGCCCATAACCTATTGTTGTTGTGGAAGAGTTTTGGAGATACTTGGAACAGAGCTTGGAAGGTAACGAATGACTTCGAGACAATATTTGAGACTACAATAGTAGTGTTGTATTCATGGTACAAGGCTCTGGTGTCGACTGACTGATTACGTCGTTGAGGCTCGCTCGCGCTCGGTACTTGCACACATACGCAAATCAGGCTCAATCACACATACACAATACAATGTTAACAGTAATGAAAGTGAAGGTCAGTCGAGCGCTGACCGAGGGAGGATGGGCCGCGTCAAGATGCGGCCCTGCACTCCCGCGGCATCTTGTTCTCACTGCGAGAAGAGGCAAACCCAGAGCGTACACGTTGAGACGCGAAATATGGTGAACTATGCCTGGACAGGACGGAGTCAGGGGAAACCCCGATAGAGGTCCGTAGCGATTCTGACGTGCAAATTGATCGCCGGAAGTAGGTATAGGCGCTAACGACTAATCGAACCATCTAGTGGGTGGTTCCTTCTGAAGTTTCCCTGAGGATAGCTGGCACTCGCGTACAAAACATTCACGAATCTCATCCGGTAACGCGAATGATTAGAGGCCTTAGGGCCAAAATGACCTCAACCTATTCTCAAACTTCGAATGGTTAAGATCACTGGTTTGCTTGAACTATGAAGCCACAAGATCTCGGATCAGAGTGCCGAGTGGGCTACTTTCGGTGAGTAGAGCTGGCGCTGTGGGATGAACCAAACGCCCAGTTAAGGCGCCAAGGTCGATGCTTATGGGATACCATAAAGGGCGTTGGTTGCCTAAGACAGCAGGACGGTGGCCATGGAAGTCAGAATCCGCTAAAGAGTGTGTAACAACTCACTCGCCGGAGCAACTAGCCCTGAAAATGAATGGCCCTGAAGCGTTGCGCCTATACTCGGCTAATAGCGGCATACGAGGTGGCCTAGGCCGCGCCATTGGCCGTGATGAAGCCCTGACGAGTATGAGGTCGCGGCGGTGTGCGCAGAAGGGACTGGACATGAGCCTGCCTAAAGCTGTCGTCGGTGCAGATCTTAGTGGTAGTAGCAAATACTCCAGCGAGGCCCTGGAGGACTGACGTGGAAAAGGGTTTTGTGTGAACAGCCGTTGCACACGAGTCAGTCGATTCGAAGCCCTAGGAGAAATTCGATGACGATGTTGATGTATTTCTATGCCTGACACCCGCGTGGAGTCGCCGGTGATTCAACGTCGGGCCTCGTTCGGGGTTCCCCCCGGCGTGGGCACGCGCGGTGTGAAATGTGACACACACGTCGGGCGAAAGGGAATACGGTTCCTGTTCCGGAACCCGGCAGCGGAACCGTTTACAAGTCGTGCGCTCGCAAGAGAGTTCGTCGGGGTAACTCAAAAAGACCTGGAGACGCCGTCGGAAGATCCTGAAAGAGTCTTCTTCTCTGTATAAGCGTTCGAGTTTCCTGGAATCCTCTAGCAGGGAGATAGGATTTGGAACGCGAAGATCACTGCAGTTGCGGCGGTGTCCGGATCTTCCCCTCGGACCTTGAAAATCCAGGAGAGGGCCACGTGGAGGTCTCGCGCCGGTTCGTACGCAGCAGGTCTCTAAGGTGAAGAGCCTCTAGTCGATAGACTAATGTAGGTAAGGTCAGTCGGCAAATTGGATCCGTAACTTCGGAATAAAGATTGGCTGTGAGGATTGGGGCGTGTCGGGCTTGGTTGGGAAGCGGGTTTGGCTGACGTGCTGGGCCTGGGCGAGGTGATGGTTGATAACCGGATCCAAGCTCGGCCCCGTGCCTTGGCCTTCCGCGGATCTTCCTTGTTGCCAGGCTTCAGCGGCGGTTCGGCGTTGCCGTCGTCCTCTTCGGCCGCCATTCAACGATCAACTCAAAACTGGCACAAACTGTGATAATCGGACTGCATAATCAAAACAATCCATTGCGACGGCCCTAGCGGGTCTTGACGCAATGTGATTTCTGCCCAGTGCTCTGAATGTCAACGTGAAGAAATTCAAGCAAGGGCGGGTGAACGGCACGATGGGAGTAACTAGGAATCTCTTGTACATAGCTCGTCGCAATACCTGACGCGCGTGACGAGCACGCTTACGCCCTGGTTCATCGCCCCAGCCAAGTGGTGCGTTAGTGAATCAAACAGCGATTGAACAAAGTCTGGCAACGTCGAAAGGCGGGGTGGTGTCTGACGGCTCGATCTGCTGATTGGGTCCGAGGGCTCAGCATGTGCGAGAGAAAGACCTAAATCCCGGTGTTGAGCTCTGCTCAGCATTCGTGCTTTTCTCGTTCAGTTTCTTTCGAACCTAATTGTGAGCACTCGGTGCCGAGTTAGCTCGGAGCCGGGTAGTTCACGTTAGGGACTTTCGGCCACGTTGGTCGGAAGTCGCCCACCTTCGGGTGGAGAGCAAGCGTGCGTGACAGACGAGGCCAAACCTGTACACTCAACGCCGACACGCCTGTACGGCAAGAGGTGCAGGTCCCTCCTTGCTCGTAGTGTTCGGCACGCACTCTTACGCCAGCCAATGCGCAACACCCAAGCGCATTCCCTTGTGAAGTGACCAAGGGGCTTCACTACTAACAGAGTGGGTACCGTTCGAGTCAAGGAACGGCGGTTGGAGAGACAACCGGTGCGCTCGGTGAGGAACTACCGTAAGTGTCCCGGCGTAGATGCGGCCGTAATAGCTTCTCATGCTCGGGGGGACTCGGGCATGTAGTACATATCTGAAGCACCATGGATCGTCCACCCAACGATGCCTCGGAGGCGGCCGGTACACCTAACGCTACTCGGGATGTACCGGTCGTGGCAAAGTTAATTGCCGAAGGTGCGAGTGTAGTAGCGGGGAGTGATGCTACCCCAAGTGATCGACCTAGTCCATCCACCCGACCACGTCGTCCCTCCGTTGCCGGCCGGAGCACGAAGGCTGACGACGTTAATGCTTTCCGTGCCACAAAACGTTTCGTTCTGGTCGTGGCGTTAAATAGGGTACAACGCTGTCCAAAGTGCTTGCAGCGAGGTCAGAATATTATCTGTACTGACAGCAAAGAACTAGATAAGCACATAAAGGAAAAATTTCCTACCATCTGCACCCTCTGGCAGTGCGAAGGCTGCTTACGCACCTTCTCTAGAGTCCATGGATGGCGTGTACATACCATTACCTGTGCACCGAGGCAAGTGAACGAAGCACTGCCATACCCTTGCGTCCTGTGCGATCTGTCATTCGCTTCGCAAAGGGGTCTGTCTGCTCACGAACGCCACGAGCACCCGGCCCTCAGAAACGAGAAGCGTGCCGCGATCGCGGAGGAGCCAGGCGCTCCTGGTGGCCGCAGAGCCACGGTCTGGTCGGATGAGGAGCTCGAACGTCTTGCTCAGCTTGAGCAAGAGTTCGTCGAAGAGCGCTTCATCAACATCAAGCTCACAGAGTTCTTCCCCGACCGTACAAATAAACAAATTTCGGATGCACGCCGGCGTCTCCGCGACAGAGAACAGCGACGAGCGCAAGCCGAGGAGGAGCTAGCCGTCGCGACGGCGAGAAAGAGCAGGAACCTGTCCATCCTGCCTTACCAGACTGGGGCGACGCTCAGGACGTAGCCAATGTCCTGGCCGCGCATGCGATGAATGAGCCTCCGGAACCCGATCCACCTGCGATGGGCCCGGAGGATGCACCACTCGTTCGGGAGGCTCGCCAGGAGAATGGTGGAGCAGGCAACTGGTCTGAGTGGACCAGCTCTCTACTGCGGCTCCTCGATTCAAACGATTTTAACGAGCATAGTATCGATGCCCTGTACGAAGAGCTGTTAAACCAGATCAAGCCTGGCTGCTATCCCCGGAAGGGGTGTAGTGCGAGAGCGCCGAGGAGGCCGCGTTTTATACGTAGTCACCGTCCGGCGAGGAGCCAACCACCAAATAGAACATGGCGACAAGAGTTCGCTTACGCTAGGTGCCAAGATCTATATAATAATAATACAAAGCGCCTGGCCGAAGCTGTGGAGGCCAACAACCTCTCCATATCACAGCCTAGCGAAAGCCCCGCGATGGAGCCAAAGCGAAAGCTGTACGAGCAACTTTGTGGCGAACCGGGACCAGACACGACCTTACCCCCTGGGGTAGAGGAGCCTGTGCCGATTGAACAAATACTTGTCCCGGTGACCGCCTTGGAAGTGGAGAGGAAGGTGGCCAGGATCAGCAGTGGGTCGGCTGCCGGACCGGACGGAGTGACACGTGCGAACCTCCAGAGCAAGCAAACGTACGTTGCCCTCTCCAGACTGTTCAATGTTCTACTTCACGCCCGACACTACCCTAAGGCGTGGAAAACAAAGAGAACAACGCTCATTCCCAAAGCCGGCAAGGACACCTCACACGTCAGGAACTGGCGACCTATAACTGTCAGCTCCATGATCAGTAGGTTATTCTCTGCCCTGCTAGATCAAAGGCTGAGAGGTGTCCTCACTTTGAATTGTCGGCAGAAGGGATTTACGGAGGAAAATGGCTGCTATGCGAACATACAACTTTTGCAAGCAGCCATATCGAACGCCAAAAGGAGGGGCGGTGTAATATCCGTTTTAGATATATCGAAAGCCTTTGACACCGTCCGTCACTCCTCCATCGCTCAAGGCCTGAAGACAAAGGGTATCCCACCGTCGGTTGCCTCTTATGTAGCGAACATGTACAGGGGCTGCCGCACGAACATCAAGTCGCAGGGTAGCGAGGTAAAAATCGAACTGCAACGAGGGGTGAAGCAGGGTGACCCGCTTTCCCCCCTCATATTCAACCTCGTCATCGAACCCCTGTTAGAACGCCTGCAAACCGAGACACAGGGCATGGCCGTGGACGACCAGAATCTATCGGTGATGGCGTTTGCGGTCGATCTGATCCTGTTGTCGAGGGACGCTAAAATGGCACAAAGGCAGCTTGGTACGGTGAGAGAGTACCTGGCGACTATCAAGTCGCAGGGTAGCGAGGTAAAAATCGAACTGCAACGAGGGGTGAAGCAGGGTGACCCGCTTTCCCCCCTCATATTCAACCTCGTCATCGAACCCCTGTTAGAACGCCTGCAAACCGAGACACAGGGCATGGCCGTGGACGACCAGAATCTATCGGTGATGGCGTTCGCGGTCGATCTGATCCTGTTGTCGAGGGACGCTAAAATGGCACAAAGGTAGCTTAGTACGGTGAGTGAGTACCTGGCTGAACTCGGCATGAAGCTCTCTGTCGAGAAGTGCGCGAGCTTTGAGTACGTCCCAGGTGGCAAGACCTGGTATCTGAGGGATCCGAGCGTGAAGATCGGCGACCAAGCGATCCCGTGCGCTCCGCCCGAAGATGCCCTACGTTACCTTGAAGCAAGGGTCTCGCCCTGGTTCGGCGTACTCAGCGCATTCGACATCAGACCTCTGGAGGAAGTACTCGGGAAAATTCAAGCGCTTCCTCTCAAGCCCATGCAGAAGGTGAACCTACTGAACACCTACATCTCACCAAGGTTTACCTACGGTCTGATCTGCAGCCCTCCATCAGGGGCCGCTCTCGAACGAATTGACCGGCTCGTTCGATCAAGTGTTCGGGAGATCCTTCACCTGACGCCTTAGACTAGTGTCAAATTATTTTACACTTCTAAACGCGAAGGGGGGTTGGGTCTCACCGAACTTAAACCAATGACGCTCATCGCAGCCCTGCCCAATGCCATCAAAGCGCGAGCGTCAAAAAACCCGGTCGTGAGCGGAGCCCTCGAATCGGAGAGAGCCCAACGGCGGCTTGAAGCATACGCCGAAACACTGTAACTCCCTTGGCCTCTGTCTCTGCAAGAGCTAGACGAGTACAAAGTCCAGCTCAAGAAGAGCTATCGAACTGACTGGGCCAAACTGGTCTGGCAAGGCCAGGGAGTTGATGACGTGTCATCTCAGCCCATCGCAAACAAGTGGCTGAAACAAAGCGATCTCATGAAATCGTCTAGGGTGATTGGTGGTATCAAGTTGCGGACAAACACTGTCCCAACGAAAACCTCCATGAAGCTATTGGACGACAGAGTGAACGCCTCGTGCAGGCTGTGCCAGGGGCCTGACGAAACTCTGGGGCACATTCTCGGCCGGTGTAGTCACACCAAGGCCATGAGAATCAAACGACACGATGAGATCAAGCACCTTCTGAGGGCTCGTCTCGCTAAACAGCACGATGTGCTGGACGAGCCCCAAGTAGCGGTCAAAGGCGAGAGGTTTAAACCCGACCTCGTCGTAAATTCGACTGAGGAAGGAGCTCTCGTGCTGGATGTCACTGTCCGGTACGAGAGCGGAACCTCTCTCGCCCAGGCCGCTACAGAGAAGGTGCTGAAGTACACCCGAATACTGGGTGTACTCAAAGAACAATTGAACACCCGCCAAGCGAGAATGATCCCCATCGTGCTCGGCTCCAGAGGTGCTCTACCGGTCGACACAGTCTGTTCCCTGAAAAGGCTCGGCTTTAGTAAGGCAGACTTGTTGACGATCTCGATGACAGCTCTTCGGAGCTCCATCGGGATCATAGGTGCCTTCATGGATACCTGAGAGTTGTCGGTCGATGCATGTGCCAGCCCTTGTGTAGCCCTAGGGCCCCCTGGGATATGGAGCACTTGCTCATCGGCTACCTCTCCAGCCGTTCGGCGCGGGTGAGACCCCCGGCTGTCGGCTGAGCGCGCTTCTACTCGAACGATAAATCATTTTATATACACATTTTATCTATTCATTTACTTATTCTTTTATCTATTTATTTATTTATTCATTATGCGTTCGAACGCACAACGAGTCCAAGCTGCCTGCAAATAATCTGAGCAAGGACTCTTAGCCTGATCTGTCACTCGGGACGTACCGGAGACAGGACAGAGGCCTGCCACAACGAGGGAAACGTGGAAGCGAATCCCACCACCGGCATCGGCCGTACGTCCAACGAAACAGATCAGTGCGAGTCGTTTGTCCAGTCGTAAACCTCTCGGGGTTCTGCTATGCTACGGCGGCGGAGCCAGTGCCTAACTGCGAATGCACTGGGGCGGACACCTCCACGTGGTTTTCCCCGGAAACATCACCGCAGAGGCGATGGCTAAGTTCCGCTTTCCCGATTGAAACACCCGGGACTCCGTTCGGCTAATTTTCTCTAAGTCTGGCAGGCAACTTGGCTAACGGTTAGCACTCCCCTATACAGAGTCGCAACCTTTCACATTTTATCCCTCTGACCCCGACCACCTATTTATTTATTTATTTAGTTATTTATTTTATCTTCAAATTGACTTTTGGACAGACGTTAATTTACCATTTTGAAATATTTCATCTGACTTGACTCTAACTTTTATCCTTATGACACTTATTTATTTATTTCTCGACTGCTTGACCAGGCCTTTATTGGGTACGGCGAGCAAAGACAGTAGGACGAAATATTACTTCAACAATTGACTTGACACATATTTTATTTTGCTTGACTTATTTTAACCAACTGACGAGGTGGGCTCTACTGCAAGGTAGACAACCCACGAAATACATCTTTCCTATCCTTCTAACGAAGGCAATTCCGTTATCCCCTTTTTTTTTGATATTTCATTTTTCAAACACCTTGTTGTGTTCACCCGGGAAACTTCCCATCCCGGGGAAGTCCGCCGGTTGCTTAGGCAACTGTGCGCAGGAATTAGCCAAATGCCTCGTCATCTAATTAGTGACGCGCATGAATGGATTAACGAGATTCCCACTGTCCCTATCTACTATCTAGCGAAACCACTGCCAAGAGAACGGGCTTGGAAAAATTAGCGGGAAAAGAAGACCCTGTTGAACTTGACTCTAGTCTGGCACTGTAAGGAGACATGAGAGGTGTAGCATAAGTGGGAGGTGGCAACATCGCCGGTGAAATACCACTACTTTCATCATTTCTTTACTTACTCGGTTAGGCAGAGCGCGTGCGTCAAGGACTTTCGTCCCGGCTGTCACGGTGTTCTAGAGCCGAACGTGTAAGTGTGGCGTGAGGCTTCGGCCGATCGTCGATCATACTCCCGCGTGATCCGATTCGAGGACACTGCCAGGCGGGGAGTTTGACTGGGGCGGTACATCTGTCAAAGAATAATGCAAGTGTCCTAAGGCCAGCTCAGCGAGGAAAGAAACCTCGCGTGGAGCAAAAGGGCAAAAGCTTGCTTTATCTCGATGTTAAGTACGCATAGAGACTGCGAAAGCACGGCCTATCGATCCTTTTGGCTTGAAGAGTTTCCAGCAAGAGGTGTCAGAAAAGTTACCACAGGGATAACTAACTTGTGGCGGCCAAGCGTTCATAGCTACGTCGCTTTTTGATTCTTCGATGTCGGCTCTTCTTATCATTGCGAAGCAGAATTCGCCAAGCGTTGGATTGTTTACCTACCAATAGAGAACGTGAGCTGGGTTTAGACCGACGTGAGACAGGTTCGTTTTACCCTACTGATGACTCGTCGTTGCAATAGTCATCCTGCTCAGTACGAGAGGAACCGCAGGTTCGGACATTTGGTTCACGCACTCGGTCGAGCGGCCGGTGGTGTGAAGCTCCCATCCGTGGGATTATGCCTGAACGCCTGTAAGGCCGTATGCTCTCCAATGAAAGGGAGCAACGATATTTCCAGGAGTTTCGTGGGTCGGTAGGCTCAAAACAATGTAGTCTAGGAAGTTGAGGATTTCACTTCGGAAAAAGTCCAACCAAGCTAAAAATTGGTATACACCCACTTTTCAGCTCTCCAAATAAGGTGTGAAAAGTCCCCTGAATTTCGTTGTACGCATAACTTGAGGCAGACCAAAAACGGTGAAAAAAATTACCTTTTTTCGGTTTTCCGCGAACATCTCCGTTCCTGTCGGTCTTACGGTTATAAGGTATATTGACGAAAAATGAAAACTGGAAAAAGGTCTGATAGAGTTAATTCAAAGAACTAGCAGTTTCCACTAAAAAAAAGGTGTGAAACATCAGATCGAGTTTTCTAGTTGCCGCACCGCTGCGTCCTGCGTTCTGTGTGGTAACGACATAGCAGCTGCGCCCCCTCTCTGACGTCAGAGCATAGATTTGGTCAGATTTATACCTGCTATGCCTGTTTCTGCTTGTGAGGGGTTTAGACACTTAGTCCCAAATCGTTGCTACGCCGCACTAGACGTATATTATATCGCGTTTCCAAGGAGATTATTCATTATGGAACTGTTGTGCGGTACATGTGACAAAACACTCGCTGGTGATGAATCTGTAAGAGTTGAGCGAGGAATAGATCAGTTAAAGGCCGCGAGTGGTGGGAGAAATGATGGAAAATTAGCATTGTTTGGTGATATGCAATCTATCCAAGTGCACGTGTCCTGCCGTAAAGACCATATTCGCCAGTCCAGTATTAACGCTTTCAAAAGGAAACGTGCTATTGAGGATGCTGCCAGTTCATCGGGATGTAGTCCTCCAAAAAGGAAGATGTGATCATTTGCACCATCTTTCGACTTCAAGAAACTTGGTATTTTTTTGCGGTCACGAGGCTGACGAAGAAAAAGAAAAGAAAACTCGTAAGGAGCATCGCAAAACGATCAAGCACGTTGCAACAATTGGCTTCAGAGAAACCATATTGCAGATCGCCGAAAAAAGAAAAGATGACCAGACCCAGGCGTTTGAGAAAAGGATTATCTTTGAGACAGATATGGTTGCAGCCGAAGCAAAATATCACAGCAATTGCTCTATCCATTTTCTTTCATCGGGCATCGGAAAAGAAAACAGCTCACCCTGTGGATGGTCGAATTATCGCAGCAATGGAAAATATTTTTGTCTACATAGAAGATAATGGTGACTGCTAATTTACCTCCACTGAATGGAAAGTAGTCCTCGAAGATTTTCAACCAGACGATAAAACTATAAGAACGAAGCTTCAGGAACGGTATGGAGACAGAATTGTCATTACGTCGAAAAGTACAGGACCATCCATTGTTTGTTTTCGAGATACGCACTACAATATTCTCAACAAAACATGGGGCGAAAACAAAAGAAAATAACGCTGAGGAAGAACGGTATCGAGTTTTGACCGCAGATGCAGCAATTCTCCGACAGGATATATGTTTTGTGGCCTGTGAAACGGATTATTATCCTCTAAGCACGCGTATATTTGACGATGTAAATAGTTTTGTTCCAAAATCTTTTCGTTTTTTCATAGAGGAGATCATTATTAAAAATAGAAAAGGTAAATTGGAGCCACTACAAAAGAAGTGTACCACCATTAGCTATGCTATCATGTCTGCAGTTCGTCCACGATCATTTCTTTCACCTCTACGGATTAAACTCTCCGTTTATTTGCACAGGCAATTCGCATCAAAATGACTAGTCGAAATTTTATCGTCCTTGAGTTTGTGTGCATCTTACAAAGTGACAATTCTATACGAATCTTCCAGTGCATTCAATCCTGAGCCGTTAATTTCTTCTCCAGAAAAGGGCTGTTTTATTCGACATGTTTGTGACAACGCAGACCACAATGTGTCTACGTTTGACGGTGCGAATACATTTCATTCCATGGGCATCATTCGAATCGTTACTCCGCATGATACCATCCATGATAGTCAACAAATTTTCAGACTACGAATGATGCCTACTGCAACAGAGATGGCAGTGGTTGCCCAAGTTTCGATGCAGATTTATGAAAATAGTAGTGTGCAAGGTTTAAAGAGGATCACGGTGAAAGAACTTGATTGTGATGAGGTAACGACGAAATCACTGCTGCAAAATACAGATGTATTATGGATGTATGGAAAGTGGAAGGACCTACTAAAAATACCAGGTTGGAGTGGCTTCATGGAGTATTTAACGAAAAACGAGGCATTTTCCAAGTCACGTATAATTTTCTTGCTGTTCATTAACGCACCCGCAAGTGATTACAACACTATACATATATACATCTTTGAAGAGCATTTTCAACAATGGACAAAAAGACGGCCATACGACGTGCGTTGTAACATTCGATCAACCCCTGTATTTGAAAGCACGTGAAATTGTCGCAGCATCGGATGGTGACACACAGCTTTCGAAGATGATCGTGAGGCTTGGAGACTTTTATTTGCTGATGTCTTTTCTTGCATCAATCGGATACATAATGGCGGGAAGTGGTCTCAAGGAAGCAATCAGTACGGTTTACGCACCAAATTCCGTGGATAAAATGTTGCAGGGTCACGCATACGCTAGAGCAATCAGAGCTCATACATTGCTTCTAGTGGCATTGTCTCAAATTGTGTTCAATGAGATCACGTTCGATGATAATCAGAGTGCGTTAGTAAATCTTTTTCTTCATAATTTAGACGAAGCATCGCCATCATTTGATGAGATTGAAAGTTCAAACGCAGTTGGCGAGTTGAAAAAAGCATTTAATAACAAAATGTCTGAATTTAAAAATAAAGGCCCAACTGCGCAACTGTGGGTACAGTATTTTGAGATGGTCACAATTGCAAAAGAATTTATCAGAACTGAAAGACTAGGCTGTTGGAAGGCGCAGTTGACTGCTACAAAAAATATGCTTCCATACTTTCATGCCGCAGGGCATTTTCTATACGCGAAATCGGCACATTTGTATATTCAAGATATGGAAAACCTAGAAATGTCCATGGAAAATGAAGTTTTTAAGAAGTTCACCAACAACTTCTTCTCCATTAAACGTTCGGAAAAATATTTCTGCGGAACATGGAGTGACATGATAATTGAACAACATCTCATGAAATCTTCAAAATCAAAAGAAGGCTTCACACATCGTAGAAGTACCAAGGAGAGTGTTTTGAGTAAATGGATCTTGGGACTATTGACTGCGAGCAACATTTCTGAAGGTCTGGAGAGCTTTTGGAACTTTCTTTCAATACCGGAGACCAACATGTTGATGCAAGAGATTCACGCGTTAACAGAGACCGTGAAGATGTACGGAAGATAACTCCAGTGACTTCAATATCATTATCCTTTCCCTGATATCCATCAAAATGATGTCCATTGCAACAGGGATAAGTGGCGACGAGAAAATAAACTGCCACAATGCTCAGAGGATTGGCACTAGTGTGATGCAGAAGAAGATCGGTCAAAATTTCAAAGACATTGAATCCATCCGCGCTGACAGAGTACTTCCGCTTCCAATAGTCAATAGTAACGTCAAAGTTCGTGATCAGACGGTACCTTTAGATCCATTATTACTGTTTCAGAGAATCAGTGCTATGAAAAGATCGGATGGAGAGCTCCGTATGTATATGCGTTATGAATTAGCTCCGTTCCCGCTGTCAATGTTTATAGAAGGGCACCTGCGTCTTGGCAAAAAGTTTGCTTTGTTTGACGTCTTTAAGCTATTGGTAGCTGAACTTGATTTTACAAAAGTTACATATATCGTCAACGGAGGATTTTTGTTACATCGGGTTGTATAGCATCAGAATGAATCTTTCGATTCGATTTGTTCGAAGTATATTGGTTATGTACAAAAGTATTACGGTTGGAACGCTTTCATAGTTTTCGATGGATATAACAATAGCACCAACAGCGTGAAAGTTATGGAACAACGTCGTCGAGCCGCGAAATCTTCATCTGCCGACACCTACTTCGACGAGACGATGACTTTCACAGTGAGCGAAGAAAAGTTACTTTCAAACAGTAACAACAAGCGCAGATTGATTTCGATGCTGTCTGTTAAGTTCGAAGCTAATAATTTTGTTGTTGAACACGGTCAAGATGCTGCTGATGTTTTGATAATTGAAACAGCTTTGGAATCTTCACGCACAAATAGAACGGTTGTTGTTGGGGAAGACGTGGATCTGTTAGTTATTTTGGTTGCTCGTACTCCGGTTGATGAAGAGATCTTCTTTCTCAAACCGTGCAAGGGAAAAGTCGAATGAAAACTTAACTCTTCTCGAAGTTTCAATGATGACGAAGACATTAGAAATCATCTTCTACTTCTGCACGCTTTTACCGGATGCGACACAACGTCTGCTCTTTTTCATGAAGGGAAAACTGCGGCTCTGAAACTTTCCACAAAACGTCAAGACCTACGTGCTGCAGCCCAAATTTTCAACCAGAGTGATGCTTCTCGAGAATCAATTTCTTCGGATGGAATTCGAATATTTCTAGCTGTGTATGAAGCTCCAATTAAGCAAAATGACTTGAACGCATACCGTAATCTGTGTTTCATGAAAGCTATAGGCAGAAACAAGTTGTTGAATTTGAGTTTATTACCCCCAACAGCTGACGCAGCTAAAGAACACCTGTATCGTGTATACTACCAGGTGCAGTATTGGTTAGGAAATCAGCTGAACCCGCAAGACTGGGGATGGGTATTCAAAAACGGCGTATTGGAGCCAATGACAACAACACTACCTCCTGCCCCGTAGCGTATTTTGAACATGATTTTTTGTAATTGTTCAAAAGGCTGTGGTGCATTGTGTGGCTGTCAAAAATTGGGGATCCAATGTTCAACAGTTTGCGGCAATTGTCGTGGGACATCTTGCCTGAATGCTGCCCCAATCGAAGATTTGATACAACAAAGATACGATATCGACGACCAAGAAATCGATTCTATTGACGATTCTGAGCAATCTCAGAATTTCCCACCAGTTTCGTGGAAAAATCGAGAAGGATTCGAGAGAGAAGAGAAAGAATCTAAAAGAGAATAAGCTGCCAGAGATTAGTTACATGAACAACCTTCATTTTTTTTTTTTTTTTGTTATGTATTCCTAAATATTCACGAAGAAGAATATTAGATTACTAGAGGCTTCGCCCATGCGCGCTTCGCGCGCCAACCCCATCTCGGCGCTACGCGCCTCGGACACTCGGCGCTTCGCGCCTCACTATTTTCTTACGCATTGTCTAGTAGACAGGCGAATTCCTTTATGTTGATTTGATGACAGGTCTGCACTTGCTGTCCACTTCAATTCCTTCTGTGCTGACTTTTCTTTCTTCATCAATCTAAGCTTCCATTCGTTGGTTGAAAATTGGTGTTCCTTCTCTATTGATATCGATCTACCTCCTTGACTTGCTGAATTATTTTTGCTACCGTTCTGCCCGATATTCTCCAAAATCACCTTCTTCATATTATTCTTTTCTCTATATTTGCGTTGCCGTTCATTCCGCAAAACACCTCTTTCTCTTGTGGTCAACATCGATCCTGGTCGTCCTCTTACCTGGTTATACGAATATTTGATGGATATTCTTCTATGGCTTATTTGGTTCTTCGCACTGACAATTTTATTTTCCTCTTTCTTTTGAGATACTTCCGACCATCCACCATCGTCATCGCCTTGTTTGCTGCTTGAAACTCCTCCTTTCTCCATTGTCATCGTAAATCCTGGCTGTCCTTTTGACTGTTTGGTGATGTATTTAGATTGACTATTATTTGATTGTTACTTTCCATACTTATTAATCACTATCTGAATTTTATTTTGGTTCTGCAAGACATTAAAGTGACCACTGTCTCCGTCGCCGGTGAGGAGTAGCGAGAATTGTGTTTCATTTCGTGATCCGATCCGGTGTGGATGAATTTGTTCTTCGCGATACACGATTAAACATATCTTAAAAATGTCCGCAGCTGCAGCTAATTCTGCTTCTCCCCCGTATATTCCATTTTTATTCATATGTGATTTGTAATCACCAGGTGACCTAATCACAGCACCGTTTGACTCATTACCTGTAATAAAACCCGCAAATGTAGACCAATTATCCACTATATTTGAAACGATACTCAGTCTCATCTCTGCGTGTCGATCTTGAGTGCCGTATACACAATACGCCAACGCGCGAAAAAGACAATTCCCGTCGGGAATCATCTTTATAATTTTCGTATGCATGGTCATTTTTTGCGCGTCAGAAACAGATACCTATAAAGATATTTGTCAAAGACTGTCATAAACAGCCAATGACAGCTGTCAAAGGGTTTGCTAGATGCTGTTTGTTTTGTTTTCGGGATCTCACCCCACCGCCTACTTCATGCGTATACTATTGTTATTATAGTCTTTTTTTTACTATTGTTATTATAATCTTTTTCTACGTTCATTTGTTTGAAACTTTTTTATTAGATAGAGAGATACCTAACCTGACAAGCTTTATTTTTTGAGGTACTCTTCAACATCTTTTGAGTTTTAGAATAGAAAGATAATAAACAGGAACGTTAATATTGCACGATTGAATATACGATTTTCATACGGTAAACCTCAGCATCTATATAATGTTAGGATAAGACAAATATACTATTATTTATACTAATATTTTTGTATACTATGATGAAAAATACTATTATTTATACCCAAATATCTGTGAAAATATCGAAACGAGAAGATACGGTACAGAGACCTCGATTTCGATCATTGCATGCAATTGAATACCCATAAAAAATTTATATTGGAGCTTAAATACCAGATTATATGAAAACTACTGATTATATCAATGAACTCTATTAAACTTTTTTTGTAGGATATGTTTTGCTCTTCTTTTTTATACGTGTACCTAATAACCGTAAGATCGACAGGAACGGAGATATTCGCAAAAAATCGAAAAAAGGTCATTTTTTTCACCGTTTTTGGGCTGTCTCAAATTATGCGTACAACCAAATTCAGGAGACTTTCAACACCTTATTTAGAGAGCTAAAAGGTAAGTGTACACCAATTTTTAGCTTGGTTGGACTGTTTCCGAAGATGAGCCCACTTTTCGCCTGAAGTTCCTGGACTAATGTGACTTTACTAGGTGGCCGGTCCACGAACCGGTCGTCGCACGAGCCCTGTTTGCCGGGCGGGGTCTTTGGCCTTCGTCGGGAACTTCCCGCTTTTCGGTCTAGCCTCGGACGGTCGATCATGGGTCATCCAGTTCGATGTCGAGACTCAAAATCGTCTGTAGACGACTTAGGTACCAGGCGAGGTGTTGTACTCGGTAGAGCAGTTACGACGCTGCGATCTGTTGAGACTCAGCCCTTGTCTTGGGGATTCGTCTTGTCGGTTAGAAGAGGACTCGATGTTGGTGTTTTCGGAGCTGGCTTGACGCCGGTCACGCGATACGTCGCTCGTCCTTCATCGGACGAGTCGCGGGCAGGTCGGCGCGGCCGTGCTCTCCTTGCCGAGTGTATGCGATGGCAATGCAAGTGCAGGGGCTTGGAAAAAAAATTTTTCCCGTACCCGTTGCCACTTTAGATATACGCAGCTCGAATCGCCGGTCAGCGAACACGAGGCCGACAAAGGACGGGTGGAACCGGTGGACCCTCGGTACGTCGCTGGATTCGGGGACGGTAGAGGCCATAATTAGGACTAGACAAAACGTGGCCCTTATTTTTTCGATGATACGTCGACAGTCGGTCGTTGTCCTCAATCCCCGAAAAAGTTGGGAATTTTTTTCGTCCCGAGCGACGGAACGGCAATGCGCCGCGTCCCGTGATAGTCATCGCTGGACCCGCAAACGGACTACGGCACGGCGGGACTTGTGAAAATTTTAGTCCGCGTCGAACAAAACGCAATGCGCTGCGTCCCAGGGCCGATGGGACGACGGCAGACGGACGAACGCCCAATGCGGCGGGACAGGATTTGTGAAAATTTTCGTCGGGGTCGTGCAAAAGGCAATGCGCGGCGTCTCAAAGTCGATACGGGACTGACGGGACTTGTGAAAATTTCGGTCTGAGTCGAATGAAAGGCGATGCGCGGGGTCCTAGGGTCAATACGGGGCCGACGGGAGTTGTGAAAATTTCGGTACAAGTCGAGCAGAAGGCGTTGCGCGGCGTCCCGGAGTCGATACGGGGCCGACGGAACTTGTTGAAATTTCGGTCTGAGTGGAGCGATAGGCGATGCGCGACGTCCCAAAGTCGATCTGGGCCGAAAGCCTCTCGGAACTTCGTCAAATGCGTCTCGGTAAATTTCGACCGAGTTTCCGGAGTTCAAAATTTTTTCGAGAGCCCGCGGGGGTTTCGCCCCGTGAGCCGACGGTGCTACTACCGTATCGGCGTCGACGTCCTAGCGGCCAGGCTCCTACTAGTGAGAGGAGCGAGTCAGTCGAGCTGACCTCCCGTCGTCCACCGGCTACACCGTACCGGAATGTGCCCGCGCACGATCCGTAAATCGGTGTAGACCAGGAGCGGGCGTTCGCGGACCGTTCCGTGGCTCGTACCAAAGAAACTACTTGACTCGTTTCATTTTATTATCGTTACTGCATTACCGCGAGTCCTCGTCTCAGACCGAATGGCCCTTGACACGTTCGGCTCCCGTGAAACACGATAGCGGAACGTTTCAACACACGCACCAACCTGCTTCGTTCTGAGCATATACTCGAAAACCAATGATATATTTATGTTTCCCAGACGTTCTCAATCTAGCCGACATGTACTCGAGATTGTTCAAACGCTTATAAGCCGAGTGTGAAGGTAGCGGCACACGGAAACGAGGCTATCTGCGGGCAAGTCCGGAAACACACAGTAGACGCACGGCTGACCGGGCCAGGAGACCCGGCCGGCGATAGGTGGCGCACGTCCGAACAGGGATTTTGTATCAAAGCTCCCTGGTTGATTCTGCCAGTAGTCATATGCTTGTCTCAAAGATTGAGCCAAGCATGTCTCAGTGCAAGCCAAATTGAGGTGAAACCGCGAATGTCTTATTTGATCAGTTATGGTTCCTTGGATCGTACACACATTTACTTGGATGACTGTGGCGATTATAGAGTTAACACACGCAGAGTTCCGACCAGAGATCGATGGAATGCTTTGATTAGATTAAAATCAATCAGCAGCGGGTACTTCCTGTCTGCACTTCACCTTGATGACTCTAAATAACTTTGGGCTGATCGCATGGTCTCGTACCGGAGACGCTTCATTCAAATGTCTGCCTTATCAACTGTCGATGGTAGGCTCTGCGCCTACCATGGTCGTAACGGGTAACGGGGAATCAGGGTTCGATTCCGGAGAGGGAGCCTGAGAAACGGCTACCACATCCAAGGAAGGCAGCAGGCGCGCAAATTACCCACTCCCGGCACGGGGAGGTAGTGACGAAAAATAACGATACGGGACTCATCCGAGGCCCCGTAATCGGAATGAGTACACTTCAAATCCTTTAACGAGGATCCATTGGAGGGCAAGTCTGGTGCCAGCAGCCGCGGTAATTCCAGCTCCAATAGCGTTTATCAAGGTTGTTGCGGTTAAAAAGCTCGTACTTGAATCTGTGTCCCATGCTGTCGGTTCACCGCTCGCGGTGTCTAACCGGCATGATTGTGGGACGTCCTACCGGTGGGCTTAGCCCTCCGGGGCGGCTCAACCAATATCCCATCGCGGTGCTTCTTACTGAGTGTCGAGGTGGGCGGGTACGTTTACTTTGAACAAATTAGAGTGCTTAAAGCATGCTATTTTTGCCTGAATACTGTGTGCATGGAATAATGGAATAGGACCTCGGTTCTATTTTGTTGGTTGTCGGAACCCCGAGGTAATGATTAATAATGACAGATGGGCGCATTCGTGTTGCGACGTTGGAGGTGAAATTCTTGGATCGTTGCAAGACGGACAAAAGCGAAAGCATTTGCCAAAAATGTTTTCTTTAATCAAGAACGAAAGTTAGAGGTTCAAAGGCGATCAGATACCGCCCTAGTTCTAACCATAAACGATGCCAGCTACCGATCTGCCGAAGTTTCTCCGATGACTCGGCGGGCAGCTTCCGGGAAACCAAAGCTTTTGGGTTCCGGGGAAAGTATGGTTGCAAAGCTGAAACTTGAAGGAATTGACGGAAGGGCACCACCAGCACTGGAGCCTGCGGCTTAATTTGACTCAACACGAAAAACCTCACCAGGCCCGGACCCCGGAAGGATTAATAGATTGCGAGCTCTTTCTCGATTCGGTGGGTGATGGTGCATGGCCGTTCTTGGTTGGTGGAGCAATTTGTCTGGTTAATTTCAATAACAAACGAGACTCTAGCCTGCTCAATAGGCGTACCTTCCGGTATCTCAAAGGCCCCCGGCCTCGGTCGGGCGGTTTTTACTCCTTACTACTACCGTACAAATAAATATTCTTAGAGGGACAGGCGGCTTCTAGCCGCACGAGATTAAGCATTAACAGGTCTGTGATGCCCTTAGATGTTCTGGGCCGCACGCGCGCTACACTGAAGGAATCAGCGTGTCTTCCCTGGCCGAAAGGCCCGGGTAACCCGCTGAACCTCCTTCGTGCTAGGGATTGGGGCTTGCAATTATTCCCCATAAACGAGGAATTCCCAGTAAGCGCGAGTCATAAGCTCGCGTTGATTACGTCCCTGCCCTTTGTGCACACCGCCCGTCGCTACTACCGATTGAATGATTTAGTGAGGTCTTCGGACTGGTACGCGGCAATGTCTCGGCATTACCGATGTTGCGGGGAGGATGACCAAACTTGATCATTTGGAGGAAGTGAAAGTAGTAAAAAGGTTTCCGTGGGTGAACCTGCGGAAGGATCAATTACGTTTCGTACTGCCGAAGCAGCGAGGCGTAAGCGCGCGGGGCTGTCTCACCGCGAGAGCGGCGTGTACGCCCACGTGTCGCGTACAAAATCTCACAAAACTTTGAACGACGTAACGGTCGGGCCCGGTTGCCGCGGCGCGCAACACATTCTTCGTGACAACGAAGGCGGTGCTGACCCCGGATCCGATGGGTCCGGCGTTCGCCGCGGTCGCGACGAGCGCAGTCGCCGGCTAAAACCGCCGACGACCGACTCGTGCCGAGGCGTCGACTCGTCACTCCGCGTCCAGCGCGTAGCAGAGGCGGGTCGTTCGCGCCTCCGGCCGACTCGGTGCCAAGAGGGGACCGGTCCGCCTCGACTCGTTCAACCCGTTCATGTCGTACAAGAGAGACGTGCGAAACTGGTCTCAGCGCTTTTTGGCGGACAGCCTATCTGCGCCTGGGTGTCTTGGTGCAACGCCGTTACACCCCGGACGCAGGCCGCGAACGCGGTAGGCTTCGAAGAGAATTTTCGCCCGTACGAGGAAGCTCGCGGCAGCGTCAAGGGCAGCGATGCCCGGGACTCGCTGAGGCGGCACACTGCCGTCCGCCGTCAATCATTTGCATTGCGAGCCGATCGGGTCCGGGCCGGTTTATTCCAGCAGACGACCCGTGAACCCGAGACGACGTCGGCTCTTGAACTATCGCACGAACGAAATTTGACGGACGGCGCGCGTTCCTTCCCGCGCGAAACCGCGCAAGGGCTGACGCACGCGGCGCCGCGCTTACGACCACTGAAAGCCGGCAACAACCGTAATCTTAGCATTTTCATGCAAAATTCACATACATGATTACCCTGAACGGTAGATCACTTGGCTCGTGGGTCGATGAAGAACGCAGCTGATTGCGCGTCAACTTGTGAACTGCAGGACACATGAACATCGACATTCCGAACGCACATTGCGGTTCACAGATACAATTCCCGGACCACGTCAACAGCACACCGTGCCTCCGCAAGCGAATGACGGGGAGTTCACCGTCTGTGTCGCGCGCCGATCGCGCGGCAAAGGGTCGCGTCGCCTCAAATGAACACGTATGTCACGGTCACGACGCGTCGTCGCAGATCGCGGGGTCGAGCTATCGCTGCCGTCCGTCACGTTCCGGTGCTAGCGATATTCGAGAGAACAAACGAATTCAGCACGGCGACATAAAGACCGCGCGGTCGATTTGCCGCTCATGTGAAGAAGTTCCGTTTACGTTTCGCCGCCGGGGGCTCCCGAGTCTTCCGTACGGCGGGCGTTTACGGTCGTTTCCGTGGCTAGGACGTATAAAAAATACGTTGTGCTCGGTCGTGTCGACGGTGCTGTTCTTGTACGAACGACCGTCGCCAACGATGGACTCGCTATCTTACGACGACCTTAGAGCAGGCAATACAACCCGCTGAATACAAGCATATCACAAAGCGGAGGAAAATAAAATAACTAGGATTTCCGTAGTAGCGGCGAGCGAACAGGAAACAGCCCAGCACTGAATCCCGCAGTTCTGCCGCCAAATAATGTAGTGTTTGGGAGGATCCACTTATCCCGCGGTGTCGGCCCGCGTTCAAGTCCATCTTGAATGGGGCTACTTACCCGCAGAGAGTGCCAGGCCCGTAGTGACCGGGACGCGCCACGGGAGGATCTCTCCTCAGAGTCGGGTTGCTTGAGAGTGCAGCTCTAAGTGCTAGGTAAACTTCATCTAAGGCTAAATATGACCACGAGACCAATAGCGAACAAGTACTGTGCGGAAAAGTCAAAAAAAACTTTAAAGAGAGAGTTCTAGAGTACGTGAAACCGTTCAGGGGTAAACCTGAGAAACCCGAAAGATCGAACAGGGAGATTTATCGTCAGCGACGCAGGCTTCGCCGCGGCTCGTGATGTCGGGACCTCGCATCCACGGCACTCGGTCGCGGTGCAATGTCCGGCCGCGCCGGCGTGCACTTCTCCCCTAGTAGGACGTCGCGACCCGTTGGGTGTCGGTCTAAGGCCCGATAGGCGGCCTGTCTCAGCATTCTCGTCGGGGCAGACCCCCGGTTGCCCGTCCGGCTGCCCGGCGGTACCCGCACGGTATAGAGCCGCATTGAACTGCGTCGAGCCCGCCGCAAGCGCGTTCAGCGATTCCCGGTAGTCGGACCTAGCGCCGTCCCCGGGCCTGGCCAGCTGTCGGCTGGCGGTGTCCTCTGGCTGGCTCGTTCGAATTATCAAATACCGGTCGGTGACGCTATTGCTTTGGGTACTTTTAGGACCCGTCTTGAAACACGGACCGAGGAGTCCGACATGTGCGCGAGTCGTTGGGACGAGCAAACCTGAAGGCGGAATGAAAGTCAAGGTCAGCCCAGTGCTTACCGAGGGACGATGGGCCGCGTCACGATGCGGCCCCGCCCTTCCAGGGCGTCTCGTTCGCACTGCAAGAAGAGGCGCACCCAGAGCGTACACGTTGGGACCCGAAAGATGATGAACTATGCCTGGTCAGGACTAAGTCAGGGGAAACCCTGATGGAGGTCCGTCGCGATTCTGACAGGCAGATCGATCGTCGGAACTTGGTATAAGGGCGAAGTTTTCCTTAGGATAGCTGGCACTCGCGTCCAAAACGCACACGCGTCTCATCCGGTGAAGCGGATGATTAGAGGCCTTGGGGCCGAAACGACCTTGACCCATTCTCAAACTTTGAATAGGTGAGATCTCTGGCTTGCTTGAACTATGAAGCCACGAGATCTCGGATCAGAGTGCCAAGTGGGCCACTTTTGGTAAGCAGAACTGGCGCTGTGGGATGAACCAAACGACGAGTTAAGGCGCCAAAGTCGACGCTTATGGGATACCATGAAAGGCGTTGGTTGCTTGAGACAGCAGGACGGTGGCCATGAAATGGAATCCGCTAAGAAGTGAGTAACAACTCACCCGCCGGAGCAACTAGCCTTGAAAATGGATAGCGCTGATGCGTCACGCCTACACTCGGCCGTCAGCGGCAAACGAGGCGGCCTAGGCCGTCATGAAGCCCTGACGAGTAGGAAGGTCGCGGCGGTGTGCGCAGAAGGTTCCGGGCGTGAGCCTGCCTTGAGCCGCCGTCGGTGCAGATCTTGGTGGTAGTAGCAAATACTCCAGCGAGGCCCTGGAGGACCGAAGTGGAGTAGGGTTTTGTGTGAACAGCCGTTGCACACGAGTCAGTCGATCCTAAGCCCCAGGAGGAATCGCATGACGATGTTCGTGTATTCCTATGCCTGACACGCGCGTCGTGACGCCGGTGATCGTGCGAACGTCGGACCTCGCTCGGCGTTCCCCCCGGCCTGGGCGCGTGCGGTTTGAAATGTGACACACCCGTCGGGCGAAAGGGATGACGGTTCCTATTTCGTAACCCGGCAGCGCGACCGTTTACAAGTCGGGCCCTCGCAAGAGAGTTCGATGGGGTAACCCAAAAAGACCTGAAGACGCCGTCGGGAGATCTGGAAAGAGTTTTCTTTTTTGTATAAGCGTTCGAGTTCCCTGGAATCCTCTAGCAGGGAGATAGGGTTTGGAACGCGAAGAGCACCGCAGTTGCGGCGGTGTCCGGATCTTCCCCTCGGACCTTGAAAATCCAGGAGAGGGCCACGTGCAGGTCTCGCGCCGGTTCGTACCCATATCCGCAGCAGGTCTCCAAGGTAAAGAGCCTCTAGTCAATAGACTAATGTAGGTGAGGAAAGTCGGCAGATTGGATCCGTAACTTCGGAATAAGGATTGGCTCTGAGGATCGGGGCGTGCCGGGCCTGGACGAGGTGATGGTAATAACCGGATCCAAGCTTGGTCCCGTGCCTTAGCCTCCCGCGAATTTTTCTTGCTGCGAGGCTTCGGCGGCGGTACGCCGTTGCCATCGTCCTCTTCGGCCGCCATTCAACGGTCAGCTCAGAACTGGCACGGACTGGGGGAATCCGACTGTCTAATTGAAAAGGAGCATTGCGATGGCCCTAGCGGGTGTTGAGGCAATGAGATTTCTGCCCAGTGCTCTTAATGTCAACGTAAAGAATTTCAAGCAAGCGCGGGTAAACGGCGGAAGTAACTATGACTCTCTTAAGCGAAAGTATATGGCCCGCTGCGATACCCGTCGTGTCTGACGCGCACGCTGCCGCTGATTCGTCTCGCCGTTGCAGCCAGGCGGTGTGCTGGGAACAAACCAGCAACCACTACAAAATGTGGACACGCTAAGCGGGGTGGTGCTGAACTCTCCGGCTCCAACCTGGGGACGACGGCTGAGCCTGTGCGAAAGAGTGGTCCAAGCCCGAGGCAAGCGGACGTACTGTCTGTCTTGCGCTCGGGCTTTTCTCGTAAGTGACCCTTGAACACAGACTCCTGGTCTAGAACCGGTTGTCGATAATCTCGGGCGACCGGTTGAGAGTCAGTTCGACTTGTTTCTCAACCGACTGCAAATCGGCAGCCCTTGGTAACAGCAAGCGCAAATGGTAGAAGATACAGGTCCCTCCTCGTGCTGCATGTGTGCCGCTCCGGCGAAAGAATGCGCTCTGTTTGTGGTGCCTGGCATGCACCCTGACGCCAGCCAATTTGCTGGACACAGGCACATTCCTCTGTAAAGTGACCAGGGGGCCTTGATAACCAGAGTGGGTACCGCTCCATTAAAGGAACGGCGGTTAGAGAAACAACCGGTGCGCTCGGCAAGGACCGCCGTAAGTGTCCCGGTTTGGATGCTGCCGTAAAAGCTCCTGGTGACCGGGGGGGACCTCGGCATCAGTATTCATCCGAGCCCCATGGATCGTTTTGTCCTAGACGATGCCTCAAAGGCGGCTGACACACCCAACGCCGCTCGGGATGTGTCAGTCGTGGCAGAGTTAATTGCCGAAGGTGCGAACGTAGCGGCGGGGAGTGATGCTGCCCTAAGAAATCAACCAGGCCCGTCCGACAGGCCACCTGGTCGTCCCCTTGTAGCGGGCCGGAGCGCGAGGGCAGACGACCCTGATCTTATCCGTGCCACAAAGCGCTTCGTTCTGGTTGGGGCGCTGCGTAATGTACAGCGTTGCCCGAATGCTTGCACCACGGTCAGAACATCATCTCTACAGAGAGCAAGCAGCTAGACAAGCATATCAAAGAGGAGCATCCCTCGGTCTGCACTCTCTGGCAATGTGAAATCTGCAAACGAACATTCGACAAGGTTCATGGGTGACGCATACACATAACGAAATATGCGCCTCAACAAGTGAACAAAGCGCCAAAACCGTATCCTTGCGCCCTCTGCGACCTGATTTTCGATGCTTAGACGGGTCTGTCTACACACGACAGACACGTGCACCGCGCCTTGAGGAACCAAAAGCAAGTCGCAATCGCGGAGAAACCGGCGGCTCCAAGCGGCCTAAAGGCCACAGTTTGGTCGGATAAGAAACTTGAACTCCGTGCTACAGTAGAGCTGCGTTCTGGCGCCGAGCGCCTCATAAACGTAGAGCTCAGCGAGTTCTTCCCCGACCGATCGTACAAACAGATATCGGATGCACGCCGGCGTATCCGCAACCAAAAGGAGCATAGAGCGCGAGCCGGGGCTGAGCCAACCCATGATGAGGAGGACCAGGACCACAATCCTGTTCCACCGAACCTGGAAGCTAAAGACACTGCCCCTATACCGGCCGTGCAGGCAACGAGTGAGCCTCTGGTGCCCGATCACCCTATAGGCCCAGAGGATGCAACACTCATTAGAGAGGCCCGCGGGGAATACGGTGAGGCAGGTGAATGGTCCGAGTGGACCAGCTCCTTGCTGCGGCTTCTCGACGCTAACGACTTTTCGGAGAAAAGCGTTGAGGTCCCGTATGATGGGCTGGTACACCGGATTAGGCCTGGCTCAAGAGCACCGAGAGGGCCGCGCTTGATACGTAGTCACCGTCGGGCGAGGCAGAAGCCGCCCAACAGAACCGCTCGGAAGAAGTTCGCCTACGCCAGATGCCAGGACTTGTATAATAACAATCCGAAGCGTCTGGCAGAGGCAGTAGTGTCTGGCGATTCCTCTGTTCTGGAGCCTAGCCAGAGCCCACCTGTGGGGCCAACGCGAAAGCTCCATGAGCAGCTCTGGGGCGAACCGGGACCGGACACAATTCAAACCTCTGGGGTAAAAGAGTTTGTGCCAATCGAACGCCTCCTGATCCCGGTGACCGCCTCGGAAGTAGAGAGGAAACTCGCCAAGACCAGTTCTGGGTCGGCTGCTGGACCTGACGGAGTGACGCGGGCGGACCTCCAAAGCAAGCAAGGGTGCGTTGCCCTCTCTAGGCTTTTCAATGTTCTGCTCCATGCCCGACACTATCCTTAGGAATGGAAAACAAACAGAACCACGCTTATCCCGAAAGCCGGCAAGGACGCCTCAGACGTTAAGGACTGGCGGCCAATCACCATTAGTTCGATGATCAGCAGGGTGTTTTCATCCTTGCTCGATCGAAGACTGAGAGGCGTCTTGACACTGGACTGCCGGCAGAAAGAATTTACAGAGAAGAATGGCTGCCATGCGAACATTGAATTGCTGCAGGCGGCCTTATTGAACGCAAAAGTGGAGGGCGGCGTGATATCCAATTTGGACGTGGCAAAAGCCTTCGACATTGTCCCTCACTCCTCCATCGCGCGAAGCCTGGAGAGAAAAGGTATGCCACCGTCGATTGCCGCCTATGTGGCCGATATGTACAGGGGCTGCGGCACGACCATCAAGTCGCAGGATGGCGAGGTACAAATCGAACTGTTGAGAGGAGTGAAGCAGGGCGACCCGCTGTCTCCTTTCATTTTGAACCTCGTTATCGAACCCCTGCTTGAACGCTTGCAGAGCGAGACGTTGGGCAGAACCTATCGGTACTGGCGTTCGCGGATGATCTTGTCCTTCTGTCGAGCGACGCAAAAGCGGCACACCGGCAGATCAAGACGGTGAGTGAGTACCTGGAGAGACTCGGCATGCAGCTCTCTGTCGAGAAGTGCGCTTGCTTGGAGTATGTCCCAGGTGGCAAGACCTGGTTCCTCAGGGATCCGCACATTACGGTTCATAATCGAGCAGTTCCGTATGCGACACCCGAGGACACCCTAAGATATCTGGGGGTAAAGGTCTCGCCCTGGAGCGGCATACTCAACGCGTTTAAAGTTAGGCCCCTGGAGGAGGCAATCGGGAGAATCCGAGCGCTTCCTCTCAAGCCAATGCAGAAGATTGATTTTCTGCAAACATATATTCTGCCTCGGTTTACCTACGGCTTGATAAGCAGTCCTACCCCCAGGGCCGCTCTGGAACGAATCGATCGGTTGATCCGTACCAGTACTCGGGAGATCCTACACCTCACGCCCTCGACCACTAAAAAGTTTCTTTACACTCCGAGGCGCGAGGGGGTTAGGGTCTTCCCGAGCTGGGAAAGATAATTTACATAGTAGCCCTGCGCAATGCCATCAAGGCGCGGGACTCCGTAGACCCGATCGTGAGTGGAGCCTTTGGATCGAAGAACTCGAAAAGGCGACTTGAGACATACGCCAAGGCACTGAGACTCTCCTGGCTATTATCTCTGCAAGAGCTTGATCTATGCAAGACCAAGCTCAAGCAGGGCTATCGTCAGAGCTGGGCCAAACAGGTCTGGCAGGGACAGGGAGTCGATGACGTTGCAGCCCAGCCAATTGCAAACCAATGGCTGAGGCAAAGCGGCCTCATGAAACCGTCCAGGGTGATTGATGGCATCAAGTTGCGAACCAACACGGTTCCTACGAGAGCCTTCATGAAGCTGATGGACGGCAGAGTGAACGCCGCTAGTAGGCTATACCAGGGGCCTGATGAAACTCTGGGCCACATTCTTGGCCAGTGCGTCCACACTAAGGCACAAAGAATGGTACGCCACGATAAAATAAAAGATCTTCTGCGTGCTCGGCTAGCCGTTAACTGTTCGGTGATGGACGAGCCGCAAGTGGTTGTCCAGGGGAGTAGGATCAAACCCGACCTCGTCGTTCATTCGAATGACGAAGGGGTTCTCGTGCTCGACGTAACCGTCCGGTACGAGAACAGAGACTCCCTTGCCAGGGCAGCCAAAGAGAAGATCGAGAAGTACACTCCATTATTGGATGTACTCAAGCGCCAAGTCAATGCCCGCAAGGCAAGAGTTATTCCCATCGTGGTAGGCTCCAGAGGCGCGTTACCCGTCAGCACGGTCCAATCCCTGAAACGGCTCGGCTTCAGTAAGGGGGACCTGCTGACAATATCGATGATGGCTCTTCGGAGCTCCATCGACATACTAGGTACGTTTATGGATACCTAGCAGCCGGTCGGGCGGTCGCCAACCCTTGTGTGGGCTTCGGGCCCCCTGGGTCATGGAGCACTCGCCCGCCGGCTTTGTACTTTCGACGTGCTAGCCTCTACCTGACGCACTTTTAATTTCTGACATTTATATATGTTATTGATTATTGTGTCGTCTCGAACGCAGACGGGTCCGAGTTGCCTGTAATCATGGCTTGGACCCATAGCCTCGTCTGTCAATTGATACGTATGGGTGGCGGAGTAGAGGCCGCCGCAAGACCTACCCATAACGTCACTCGAACTGATGGGTGCGAGTCGTACGGACGCATAGCTTCATACGGATGACTTTTAGCTCCAGTGAATGTCTCTGAGGCTTCGATGAGCCACGGCGGCGGAGCCGGTGCTGAAACTTAACGACCAGCACAAATGGCGAGTCACTGAGCACCGGAGCGGACACCTCCACGTGGTATCCCTGGTAACGTCATCCTAGGGTGATGGCCAAGTGCCGCTTTCCCAACAAGCATACATTGAGATTCCGCTCATCCAATTCTTCCAAGGCCGGTAGGCACCTTGGCAGTGGTTTGCACTCCGCTATACAGAGATGCAATATCACTTTTAATTTTTGACTGGGAGATGATGTCTTGGATCATCTTCGGTCGATTTTATACCTATTCATTCAATCATTTTCATTCCATATGCGCTGGCATATCAATATGCTGGGCGCTTTCGCGAGGAAGATGTTCCACCAGGCTTATACCGTTCTTACGTAGAGTAAATCAGCAAGGTTGGCAAGACAACGCCATTCCAAGACCAAAACCTGTTGAGCTATTTTTGTATATATTGTTACAAAGGGTGAAATCACCCCTTTTGCCCCCTCTTTAATGATCTAGTAGTCGGCATAGATAAAAGACGTTTATAAACCTCTTATGTCTTTAAAAAGAATAAGGTTGCTGCGCCAACCGATATTATTGTAAAAACAGTCTTGTTTCAGACTTCAAACAAGAAACACGTATATTGCATTAAAAGCATTTATCACGATATTTTTGTTCACGCCTTTGATTTGATAATAAGTAAACTCGCGGATCCATATTCTATTAACGTAACGCCTAAATCGTTACAATTAGTGTCAGAAGCGGGATCTTGAGTTCTTATTAATTGAGTCAATTCAGTGCGCGAACTTTAATTATGAGTAGCAGTCGTTTGACGCGCTCACGACGAAGAGAAAGAAGCGGAGAAGAACCTTTCGTTATGGAGAATCCGCGGGTCCCTGAAACAATTCCATCACCTTCAGTGGACCCTCTTCCAATTTCTTCGACAATCTCTCAAATTGATCTGCTGAAGATCATGTCTCAACAGCAAGAGGCTGCTGAGCGCCAACAACAGCAACTTCTTCAGCTGCTTCTTGATCAACAAGAACAGCGAAGAAAAGAACATGAACAACAGCTGGAACAGCGCAGGCTTGATAGAGAGGCACAAGAACGATCCGAAACTAGTCTACACGAACTGTTCCGGACGACTGTGGCAGCTCTTTAGGCTGTTCATCAGGTGAATGGCTCAGGAGAACCGGCTGTCACCCCACGAGGTTCCAGAGTTGTTACGCCGCTTCCCTCTCCTGTTCCTTCTCCTGTTCCCGTTCCCACTGTTCGACAGGTCCAACATCCAGGTCGAACCCAGGATGTTCCTGAATCAAGGTCTGTGCCTTCTATTAGGAGAGTAGATGAATCTCCAATTAGTAGGATGAGAGTAAATAATGAGGCTGGTTTTTCCGAGTCTTTGACTCAAGTTCGGCCTCGATGTTCTCATATTAATCAATTAAATAATTCGAGATTTCCTGAGGTTGTTTCTCAGATTATTGAGAAACCTCTTTATCCTTTAAAACCGCCAATTTTTGACGGAAAAATTCCATGGGCGGATTATGAACGCCAGTTTAATACAATTGCTAAACATAATCAGTGGGACTCCGCCATGAGGGCCCGCAGTCTTGCCTCCTGTCTTCGAACGCCGGCTTTGAATGTTTTAACGGCGTTCTCTGAGGAAGAAATCTCTGATTATGAAAAACTTAGTTCTGCATTAAAGTTGAGGTATGGAAATGACCACTTAACGAAACTGTACACGGCACAGTTACAGACAAGAAGACAAGGACGAGACGAAGACCTCGCGTCTCTTAGTCAGGACATTGAACGGCTTTCTCGTATAGCTTTGCCGGATCACGAACCGTCTCGAAATTTATTAGCAACGCAAGCTTTTTTGAATGCGATTAATGATCCAGAGATTAAAATGGCCGTTGGAACGTCAGGCCTCACTTCTCTGCGGGAGGCAACAGCCAAAGCCCTCGAGGTGGAGGCAATGAGAAAGCAATATTTTGGGCTAAACAAGCTTCGTCGGATTGAGGTGTCTGAAAACGCCTCAAGAAGGCGAAGTTTTGAACACTCGGAGGAGTCAAAACCTCAAAATTATAAAAATAGAAATAACAGTAACAATTTTAAACCAAGAAATCGAGGTTCTTTTCAAAACCAACAAAACCAGCGTATAAATAAAAACGTGGTCGTGACAAGTCAAACTAGCTTGACTTGTATATTTTGTAAAAAAACAGGTCACGACGCCAATCATTGTTTTCTAATTAAGAAAATTAGTGGAAAACCGATGCAAGGTTCGAATCCAAATTCTTATAATTGGCGTAAGAAAAATATAGAAATAGGGGAAGCAAATCCTCAATCGAGTTCTTCAACAGGAACTCACCCAAAAAACTAATTTCAGATGATTTGTCAGGGCGAAAATCATCGCAGATTGTTGGTAGTGAAAGCCCTCTTAGAGAACAGTTTTTAATTAGAAGTCTACGACAGTCTGGTCTTTACGCGCGTGGTACTGTTAATGGCGTCGATTGTCTGTGGGTAATAGACACGGGCGCGGAAGTAACCGTAGTTCGATCGGATCTCTTTAAATCCGATGACCAGATTGTTCCCTCTTTTTCTCTGCGAACAGCCACTGGAGAGACGACCCCGGTTTTGAGACAGGCTACTGTCCAAATTAACCTTTTTGGGTGTATCGACTCTCCACATAAGGTTTTTATAGCAGATATAGAGGATGAAGGTATTTTGGGAATAGACTTTCTTACAGCTCATAACTGTGTTATCTCGACTAAGAGAAATTCACTAGCTTCAAACAATCGCGAAATAACTCTTTGTACGAATAGGAATGGAATTTATTGGACTCCTCCTAGAATTCGAGAAATAGAACTTTCGGAGGATGATTTGCAGCAACGTTTTCCTTTACATTTACGGAGCCTTGTTGAGAAATCTTCGATTTCGTTAAATTCAGCTCAGGTAGAATCGTTCAAATCTCTTTCGCTAGAATTTATAGATTCTTTCGCCAAAGATAGTGGTGATAAGGGCCGATGTACTTCTGTCAAGCATAAGATCGACGTCGGAGAGAGTTCACCAATTAAACAAGCTCCTCGAAGACTCGCTCTTAACGCCCGAGAAGAGGTGAAGCTTGTGGAAGACATGCTAAAGAACGATGTGATTGAACCATCGTCTAGTCCCTGGGCCTCACCAATCGTCCTTGTTAACAAAAAGGACGGATCCAAACGATTTTGTATCGATTACAGGAAGCTGAACGATATAACGAAGAAAGATTCTTACCCTCTACCCAGAATCGACGAGACACTCGACCTGATAGCTGGCGCAACTTGGTTCAGCACCATAGATCTTCAGAGCGGATACTGGCAGGTCGAAATGGATCCTCTAGATAAAGAAAAAACAGCTTTTGTTACGGGTTTAGGAGGATTATGGCAGTTCAAGGTCATGCCGTTTGGTTTGAGTAATGCCCCGGCTACCTTTGAACGAATGATGGAAGCTGTTCTCCATGGGCTCACGGGCAAAATATGCCTCGTTTATTTAGACGATATAATCGTTTTTGGCAAGAACTTTGAAGAAGAAGTTCAAAATCTCAGACAAGTTTTCGCTAGGCTGAAGCAAGCAGGTCTGAAAATGAGCCCGAAAAAATGCCATCTGTTCCAGAAAGAAGTAGGCTTCCTTGGACATATCGTTTCAGCACAAGGTGTGAAGACCGACCCATCCAAAATAGAGAAGGTTTCTTCTTGGCCGACACCTAAGAATAAAGAACAAGTTCAAAGCTTTTTAGGCCTTTGTACGTATTACAGAAGATTTGTAAAAGGTTTCGCTAGTATAGCTAAACCTCTCCATCACTTGACCGGAATCAAGATTCCTTTTGACTGGACCCCGGAATGCGAAGAGGCTTTCAAGAAATTAAAAGAAAATCTTATTTCTTCGCCGATTTTAGCTTATCCAGAGGTCGAAATTCCTTTTATTTTAGATACGGATGCATCTCTTTCAGGAATAGGCGGGGTTCTGTCACAAATTCAGGGAGGTCAAGAGAGAGTGATAAGCTATTTCAGCAGAGTTTTGAGTAAAACCGAGAGGAATTATTGTGTCACTCGTAGAGAGCTTTTAGCTGTTGTTAAGACCGTAGTACATTTTCACCATTATTTGTACGGCAGGAGATTTTTGATACGTACAGATCATGCTTCTCTCAGGTGGCTACTTTCGTTTAAATCTCCCGAAGGTCAGGTAGCTAGATGGTTAGAAAGGCTCGGTCAGTACGATTTTGATATTCGTCATCGAGCAGGAATTCATCATGGAAACGCCGATGCTCTCTCTCGAAGACCCTGCGAGGAAATGCCAGAGTGTAAACAGTGTGCACGATTAGAGAAAAATCGTGACCCCCCTCTTGTAATACGGAAGATTTCTTTCGAAAATAACCAGGAGGAATGGAGAAAATCGCAACAAGAGGACGACACTTTGAATCAAGTGAAGTCTTGGAAAGAAGCAGAAACTCGCCCGGACTGGCAGGATATATCTTTAGCCGAGCCAGATTTGAAAATTTATTGGGCTCAATGGGACTCTATTCTTTTAATTGATGGAATTTTATACCGAAAATGGGAATCTGCAGACTTGAAAGAAATCAGGTGGCAACTTTTGGTTCCCAGGTCACGAGTTCCAGAGATTCTTGCTCTTTATCATGATTCTCCTGCAGGGGGACATTTCGCTTCAAATAAAACTTTAGGCAGAATTCGCAACTTCTACTTTTGGCCTCGTTGCCGGATGGACGTTGAAGATTGGTGTCAAAGATGTCGAATCTGCACGGCAAAGAAAGGACCTCGAGCGAAGGGACAAAGCTCTCTTCAGATTTACAACGTGGGAGCTCCATTTGAAAGGATAGCAATGGATATTCTCGGACCTCTCCCGATAACCCATTCTGGAAATAAATATGCTTTGGTTATTGCTGATTATTTTACTAAGTGGCCAGAAGTGGTCCCTCTCGCTGATCAAGAAGCCTCTACTGTAGCACAGGCATTCGTTAAAGAATTTATTTGTAGACACGGAGTTCCTCTAGAACTTCATACTGATCAAGGCCGAAATTTTGAGTCAACCTTAATGAAAGAGGTTACTCAGATTTTAGGGGTTAGAAAAACTCGTACAACTCCTTTGCATCCGCAGTCTGACGGCATGATAGAGCGTCTGAATCGGACTTTGCTACAATATTTGTCGTCCTTCGTAGAACAGAACCAGAGAGACTGGGACTCCTGGATCCCTTTCTTCCTCTTATCTTACAGATCTGCGATTCATGAGACGACGAAACAGACGCCAGCCCTCATGCTTACTGGAAGAAATCTTCGACTTCCGTCAGATTTAGAGAAAGGCCCTGTTCCTGTGCAAAGACAGCATCAAACAGATTATGCCTTTTCGTTACAACAACGTTTAGAAGAAATTCATCACTTTGCTAGGAATAGAATTTCTATGGCTTCAGATAAATTGAAAACTCGTTATGATATTCGAGCCAGAGATTTAAAATTTAATCGTGGGGATTCTGTCTGGCTCTTTCAACCTCGAAGACAGAAAGGACGATGTCCAAAGCTACAAAGAAATTGGGAAGGCCCTTACTTAGTGGTTAACCGGATAAATGATGTTGTTTATAGAATCCGAAGATCTCCTCATTCGCGTCAGAAAGTGGTTCACTTGGATCGTCTTGCTCCTTTTGAAGAGGATCAACCTGGAATAATCTCTCCAACACCAGGGACGTCCTTCGAGGTTAGATCTTCAAACGAACACCCTTGACGACTGTGATCGATTTGGCCTTCTTTACAGTCGGTTATCGATTGGGAGAAGAATTTACCTTTCGGAATTCATTTGAGTAAAACTCGACCGCTTACGATTATTATAGAAGGAAATATCGGATGCGGAAAAACAACTTTCACTAAGAGGTTTTTAGCAGATCGCCAGGTCTGTACACTTTTAGAACCTCTTGAAGAATATCGAAATATAGCTGGAATTAATCTTTTAGATTTGATGTATCAAGACCCAGATCGTTATTGCTATTATTTTCAGCATTTCGCTCAAATGGTTATGTTAGATAGACATCTGCAGACGACTTCATTGCCTGTAAAGGTGATGGAAAGATCGATATTCAGTAGCAATTGTTTTGTAGAAGCTCGTCGAAGGTTAGGTAATTTTCGCGACTTCGAATCTCATTTATTGACAAAAAATTTTGATCTTCTCATTCGCTCGTCTGAGCTCAGAGTAGATTTGATTGTTTATTTGCGAGTTTCCCCAGAAACTTCTTTCGCTCGAGTCAGTTCCCGTTCTCGTGAGGAAGAATCGAGTATTTCTTTAGAGCTACTCAGAACTATCCATGAGATTCATGAAGATTGGCTAGTGAAACAAACCTTTTCTTCTTTATCGGCTCCTATTTTAGTTATCAATGCAGAAGCTACGGCCGATCAAGTTTTTAAAGATTTTTGTACGTCTATGATGTGCGGGGGTTAATTCAGATATGAATAATGAAGAAGTATTCTTAATTAAGAGAAAAACGAAAAACAAAGTTTAATTTTCTTTATTAAAACAAGATAAAAAAAAAAAAAAAGAACGAATGGTGAAATAAGAGGTTACATATGTAAAAAAAAAAAAAAAAAAATTAAATTTCAAAAATTTGTTCCGCCATAATCTTTAAGGCGGACTTGACCTCTGCACAGTCGTTGCAGTCTTCGGTGGAGTTTGTTGCCAGTAAATTCTTCCGACATTCGCGACAAGTTTTGCCCTCTCCCGCGAAGGTAACATGGGTTTCCTTGAGCTCGTAGAAGTTCTTTATGTCCGCGCTGAAATAAATCAGACACGGGGAACTTATATATTTTTTTTGATTGAAATTTGCATGAGAACTTACCGAGTAATCCAGCAGTTTAGGCATATTAGTCCCATCTTATGTTTTTCTCTGACGGTCTCACCCCGACCACATTTCAGGTTCTTCCACTGATTTTCAAAATAGATCTTAAATTCCTCTTGTGACATTTTTTTTATGTCCTCCCACGGAAAACTGGAAGTAATTACGCCCGCATTGATGAGGGCGGAAACGGGCGGAGTTTTTATGATTGACATTTTTTTTTTTTGAAAAGGAGGAACTAGTTGAGTCTGTCTTCGACGAAGATTTTTCTTGTAATGATTTGTTATTTCTGCGTTGCTAATCAATTTGAAATTTGTTTTCTTCGGTTGTTTCTTTCTAGAAACTTCTTCTCTGGAATCGAGTTTTGTGTCGGATAGGCTTTGGTTTAAGGAATAATGTGAAATGAGCCACGATTATATTTCGAGGTCGATGAGCGATTGCTTGATTTTCACATTTTATTAACCTTAAGTGTCAGTTTTTGTGAGCACTTTTTCAGGTGATTTGACACAGCCTTCTCCTTCCAATCTTCCCCGATTCTTGAGGATGACTGGTGGACTTATTTTAAAGAGATACACGGAAATGATTCAGATAAGATCGTTTCTTTTCTTTTGATTACATATTCAATTTATTTTATTCGTGTATTCTCCCAAATTCACTTAGTGAATTTGAATTGTTTTACCATCACTCACATTTGTCCTTCCAAAACTCTAGGGTGAACTATTTCTAAAGAAGTCACCCCACGATTTCCTTATTTCATATGAAGAGAAGTCTGTTTTCGTCTTATTTGGTTCTGGAATTGTCGGTTCCCGGTTCGATGTTTTCATCCGAACCTGTTTCGGAGGGATCCTTCATGAAGAAGATTGAATTTCTTCCCGACATCAATCTGGGCCGTTGCGGATAACTTTGAATTCATGAAGCCACATAACACTTAATAACACTAACCTTTATAAAACATGGCACATAAATTTTTGAGATTATTTAACGCTCAACTATCTGCTCAAGGTTTTCTGTGGTTTACCTTGAGACTGTGGGCAAATGCCAGATAGTAAAAAAGGGAGTTCTTAAATTTTTAGAGCCACAGCTCCAACTCACCTTTGAGCACTGACTACTAGACTATTTTTAAAATTGTTTTATCTGTTTCCCGAGTCGGGACGACTCTTTTCCTCGGGGGGGAGTAGTGTTACAAAGGGTGAAATCACCCCTTTTGCCCCCTCTTTAATGATCTAGTAGTCGGCATAGATAAAAGACGTTTATAAACCTCTTATGTCTTTAAAAAGAATAAGGTTGCTGCGCCAACCGATATTATTGTAAAAACAGTCTTGTTTCAGACTTTAAACAAGAAACACGTATATTGCATTAAAAGCATTTATCACGATATTTTTGTTCACGCCTTTGATTTGATAATAAGTAAACTCGCGGATCCATATTTTATTAACGTAACGCCTAAATCGTTACAATATTTTATTTTGTTAACTTCTATTGTTACGTTTACCCGGGGAACTTGCACCTCGGGAAAGTCCGCCGGTTGCTCACGCAACTGAGTGCAGGTTGTAGCCAAATGCCTCGTCATCTAATTAGTGACGCACATGAATGGATTAACGAGATTCCCACTGTTCCTATCTACTATCTAGCGAAACCACTGCCAAGGGAACGGGCTTGGAAAAATAAGCGGGGAAAGAAAACCCTGTTGAGCTTGACTCTAGTCTGGCACTGTAAGGAGACATGAGAGATGTAGCATAAGTGGGAGGTGGCAACATCGCCGGTGAAATACCACTACTTTCATCGTTTCTTCACTTACTCGGATAGGCGGAGCGCGTGCGTCGGGGACGAAGAGCACCGCAGTTGCGGCGGTGTCCGGATCTTCCCCTCGGACCTTGAAAATCCAGGAGAGGGCCACGTGGAGGTCTCACGCCGGTTTGTACCCAAATCCGCAGCAGGTCTCTAAGGTGAAGAGCCTCTAGTCGATGGACTAATGTAGGTAAGGGAAGTCGGCAAATTGGATCCGTAACTTCGGAATAAGGATTGGCTCTGAGGATCGAGGCGTGTCGGGCTTGGTCGGGAAGCGGGTTTGGCTGACGTGCCGGGCCTGGGCGAGGTGATGGTAATAACCGGATCCGAGCTCGGTCCCGTGCCTTGGCCTCCCGCGGATCTTCCTTGCTGCGAGGCTTCAGCGGCGGTTTGCCGTTGCCGTCGTCCTCTTTGGCCGCCATTTAACGGTCAGCTTAGAACTGGCACGGACTGGGGGAATCCGACTGTCTAATTAAAACAAAGCATTGCGATGGCCCTAGCGGGTGTTGACTCAATGTGATTTCTGCCCAGTGCTCTGAATGTCAACGTGAAGAAATTCAAGCAAGCGCGGGGAAACGGCGGGAGTCACTATGACTCTCTTAAGGAAAGTATATGGCCTGCCGCGATACCCGACGTGTCTGACGTGCACGCCTCCGCTGATTCGTCTCGCCGTTGCAGCCAGGCGGTGTGCTGGGAACAAACCAGCAACCACTACAAAATGTGGACACGCTAAGCGGGGTGGTGCTGAACTCTCCGGCTCCAAGCTGGGGACGACGGCTGAGCCTGTGCGAAAGAGTGGTCCAAGCCCGAGGCAAGCGGACGTACTGTCTGTCTTGCGCTCGGGCTTTTCTCGTAAGTGACCCTAGAACACAGACTCCTGATCTAGAACCGGTTGTCGATCACAGCAAGCGCAAACGGTAGGAGGTACAGTAGGGTGTCCGTTATTTCCCAAATCGATTTTTTTGTAGCTATCGCCCACTGAAGTTTTAGTTTCTGACCTAAAAAAAACTATCCACCCGAAATCAGCTCTTAATTTTCAAATTAAACCGTGCCGAAATCATGTTACTTTTCCCATTTAAATAACATGGGATTTTTAGACTTTTTATTTTTAATTTTTTTTCTCAGAAACAACTGAGAATAAAAACCTAACCAAAGCATATTCCGGTGTAAAATTGAACGCTCTACAAAAAGTATCTCTTATGAATTTTTGATTAAATCACTCCTTCAGAATTTATTTGAGGTTAAACTGGTGTTTAATTTTAATTTTTAATTTTTTTCAATATTGTTTTCATTTTTTCCTTTTTTGACTCCGAAATCTTTAAAATAAAAAATAAAAATTGTGCTAAGTAGAGCGCTGATGTTTATTCATGTCGATCTTATGGCTTAAACTGAATATAAGACATAAATATAAGACAATTGACAAAGACATATCCGAAGCTGTCTTACATAAATTTAAAAACCACCTATGGTATTTGAATAGTGAAACAGCTGCTCTTTCATTTTTTGATAAAAGCATATCTATTTTGATCAAACGGAACATTGTAAAGGCTTTAAAAAAAAATGAAAGTGAGAATTTTGATTCTCCCAAACGCTATGGGATAAATACGATTAGTGAAATTGCAAGCTTACAAAAAAAAAATATTGATTTTTTTATTAATTCAAATTCCTTGAAATTTTTTGATAGATTTAACATTGATAAAAATTTTTTGGAATTGGATGTTAATGAGTGGGCTAGCAATCATGACTATTTGGAGGGCTTACAAATTGTTAAAAATATCCAAATTGTTAAGGATGTCGCCGAAAAAGGAGTTAAATTAACCCAAGAGTATATTAACATTTTAACAACACGAGAAGACCAAAAACAGTATTTGATACAAGTTGTAAGTGAGTATAAATCAAAATATCCTAATGCGACCAAAGCTTGCTTAACGAAAAAATTGTAAAAACAGCAAAAACTATAATAAACCTCATTATCACATGATTAACAAAGAAATTTTCGACGTTTTTATCTCACCAATGTCCATTTATCCATTTTAAAGTCCGTCTGTGGAAGGAAAAGTATGTTGTTTCATTCATTTCTCGAAAAACAATTTTTTTTTGTTTGAAATTTTCAGTTTAAGCCATAAAATCGACATGAATAAACATCAGCGCTCTACTTAGCACAATTTTTATTTTTTATTTTAAAGATTTCGGAGTCAAAAAAGAAAAAAATGAAAACAAAATTGAAAAAAATTAAAAATTAAAATTAAACACCAGTTTAACCTTAAATAACTTCTGGAGGAGTGATTTAATCAAAAATTCATAAGAGATACTTTTTGTAGAGCGTTCAATTTTACACCGGAATATGCTTTGGTTAGGTTTTTATTCTCAGTTGTTTCTGAGAAAAAAATTAAAAATAAAAAGTCTAAAAATCCCATGTTATTTAAATGGGAAAAGTAACATGATTTCGGCACGGTTTAATTTGAGAATTAAGAGCTGATTTCGGGTGAATAATTTTTCTTAGGTCAGAAACTAAAACTTCAGTGGGCGATAGCTACAAAAAAATCGATTTGGGAAATAACGGACACCCTAAGGTACAGGTCCCTCCTCGTGGTGCATGTATGCCGCTCCAGCGGTAAAATGCGCGCTGTTTGTGGTGCCTGGCAAGCACCATGACGCCAGCTAATGTGCCGGACCCAGGCACATTCCCCTGTGAAGTGACCAGGGGGCCTCAAAACCAGAGTGGGCACCTTTCCTTTGAAGGAACGGCGGTTGGAGAGACACCCGGTGCGCTCGGCAAGGACCGCCGTTAGTGTCCCGGTTTAGATGCTGCCGCAAAAGCTCCTGGTGACCAGGGGGGACCTCGGCATCAGTATCTATCCGAGCTCCATGAATCGTTCCATCCTAGACGATGCCTCGGAGACGGCTGACACACCCAACGCCGCTCGGGATGTGTCAGTCGTAGCAGAGTTAATTGCCAAAAGTGCGAACGTAGCGGCGGGGAGTGATGCTGCCCTAAGTGATTAACCAGGCCCGTCCGACAGGCCACCTGGTCGTCCCCTTGTAGCTGGCCGAAGCGCGAGGGCAGACGACCCTAATCTTATCCGTGCCACAGAGCGCTTCGTTCTGATTGGGGCGCTGCGTAAAGTACAGCGTTGCCCAAAATGCTTGCAGCACGGTCAGAACATCACCTGTACAGAGAGCAAGCAGCTGGACAAGCATATCAGAGAGGAGCATCCCACGGTCGGCACTTTCTGGCAATGCGATGTCTGCAAACGAACTTTCGACTAGGTTCATGGGTGACGCATACACATAACAAAATGTGCGCCTCAACTAGTGAACGAAGTGCCAAAACCGTATCCTTGCGCCCTCTGCGACCTGACTTTCGAGACTCAGAGGGGTCCGTCTACACACGAGAGACATGTGCACCCCGCCCTGAGGAACGAAAAGCGAGTCGCAATCGCGGAGAAACCGGCGGCTCCAAGCGGCCGAAAGGCCACAGTCTGGTCGGATGAGGAACTCGAACTCCTTGCTACACCAGAGCTGCGTTTTGGCGCCGAGCGCCTCATAAACGTAAAGCTCAGCGAGTTCTTCCCCGACCGATCGTACAAACAGATATCTGATGCACGCCGGCGTATCCGCGACCAAAAAGAACGTAGAGCGCGAGCCAGGGCAGAGCCAACTTATGAGGAGGAGCACCAGGACCACAATCCTGTTCTACCGAACCTGGGGAAAGCTGAAGACACTGCCGCTTTACTGGCCGTCCATGTAACAAGTGAGCCTCTGGTGCCCGATCACCCTATAGGCCCAGAGGATGCACCACTCATTAGAGAGGCCCGCAGGGATTACGGTGAGGCAGGCGGATGGTCCGAGTGGACCAGCTCCTTGCTGCGGCTTCTCGACGCTAACGACTTTTCGGAGCAAAGCTTCGAGGCCCTGTATGATGGGCTAGTACACCGGATTAAGCCTAGCTCGAGAGCTCCGAGAGGGCCGCGCTTGATACGAGTCACCGTCGGGCGAGGCAGAAGCCACCCAACAAAACCGTTCGAAAGAAGTTCGCCTACGCCAGATGCCAGGACTTGTATAATAACAATCCGAAGCGTCTGGCAGAGGCAGTAGTGTCTGGCGATTCCTTTGTTCTGGAGCCTAGCCAAAGCTCACCTATGGGGCCGACGCGACAGCTCTACGAGCAGCTCTGGGGCGAACCGGGACCGGACACAACTCAAACCTCTGGGGTAAAAGAGTTTGTGCCAATCGAACGCCTCCTGATCCCGGTGACCGCCTCGGAAGTAGAGAGGAAACTCGCCAAGACCAGTTCTGGGTCGACTGCTGGACCTGACGGAGTGACGCGGGCGGACCTCCAAACCAAGCAAGCGTGCGTTGCCCTCTCTGGGCTTTTCAATGTTCTGTTCCATGCCCGACACTATCCTAAGGCATGGAGAACAAACAGAACTACGCTTATCCCGAAAGCCGGCAAAGACGCCTCAGACGTTGAGAACTGGAGGCCAATCACCATCAGCTCGATAATTAGCAGGGTGTTTTCATCCTTACTCGATCGAAGACTGAGAGGCGTCTTGACGCTGGACTGCCGACAGAAGGGATTTACGAAAGGGAATAGCTGCCATGCGAACATTAAATTGTTGCAGGCGGCCTGATTGAACACAAGAGTGGAGGGCGGCGAGATATCCATTTTGGACATCGAAAAAGCCTTCGACACTGTCCCTCACTCCTCCATCGCGCAAAGCCTGGAGAGAAAGGGTATCCCACCGTCGATTGCCGCCTATGTGGCCGATATGTACAGGGGCTGCGGCACGACCATCAAGTCGCAGGATGACAAGGTACAAATCGAACTGCTGAGAGGAGTAAAGCAGGGCGACCCGCTGTCTTCTCTCATTTTCAACCTCGTCATCGAACCCCTGCTTCAACGCCTGCAAAGCGAGACGTTGGGTATATCCGTGAACAATCAAAACCTATCGGTGCTGGCGTTCGCGGATGATCTTGTCCTCCTGTCAAGCTACGCAAAAGCATGACACCGGCAGATCAAGACGGTAAGTGAGTACATGGAGAGACTCGGCATGCAGATCTCTGTCGAGAAGTGCGCTTGCTTTGAGTATGTCCCAGGTGGCAAGACCTGGTTTCTCAGGGACCCGTGCATTACGGTTCATAATCAAGCAGTTCCGTATGCGCCACCCGAGGACGCCCTAAGATATCTGGGGGTGAAAGTCTCGCCCTGGAGGGGGATACTCAACGCGTTTGAAATTAGGCCCCGGAGGAGGCGATCGGGAGAATCCGAGCGCTTCCTCTCAAGCCACTGCAGAAGATTGATCTTCTGCAAACATATATTCTGCCTAGGTTTACCTACGGCTTGATAAGCAGTCCTCCCCCTAGGGCCGCTCTTGAACGAATCGATCGGTTGATTCGTACCACTACTCGGGAGATCCTGCACCTTACGCCCTCGACCAGTGAAAAGTTTCTTTACACTCTGAGGCGCGAGGGGGGCTTGGGTCTTCCCGAGCTGGGAAAGATAGTATACATAGCAGCCCTGCGCAATGCCATCAAGGCGCGGGACTCCGTAGACCCGATCGTGAGTGGAGCCCTCGGATCGGAGGACTCGCAAAGGTGGCTTGAGACATACGCCAAGGCACTGAGACTCTCCTGGCTATTATCTCTGCAAGAGCTTGATCTATGCAAGACCAAGCTCAAGCAGGGCTATCGTCAGAGCTGGGCCAAACAGGTCTGGCAGGGACAGGGAGTCGATGACGTTGCAGCCCAGCCAATTGAAAACCAATGGCTGAGGCAAAGCGGCCTCATGAAACCGTCCAGGGTGATTGATGGCATCAAGTTGCGAACCAACACGGTTCCGACGAGAGCCTTCATGAAGCTGATGGACGGCAGAGTGAACGCCGCTTGTAGGCTATGCCAGGGGCCTGATGAAACTCTGGCCACATTCTTGGCCAGTGCGTCCACACTAAGGCTGAAAGAATGGTACGCCACGATAAAATAAAAGATCTTCTGCGTGCTCGGTTGGCCGTTAGGTGTGCGGTGATGGACGAGCCGCAAGTGGTTGTCCAGGGGAGTAGGCTCAAACCCGACCTCGTCGTTCATTCGAATGACGAAGGGGTTTTCGTTTTTCGTGCTCGACGTAACCGTCCGGTACGAGAACAGAGACTCCCTTGCCAGGGCAGCCACAGAGAAGATCGAGAAGTACGCTCCATTATTGGATGTACTCAAGCGCCAACTCAATGCCCGCAAGGCAAGAGTTATTCCCATCGTGGTAGGCTCCAGAGGCGCGTTAAACGTCAGCACGGTCCGGATAAAACGGCTCGGGTCCGAGTTGCCTGTAATCGTAGCTTCGATCCACAGCCCCGTCTGTCAATTGATACGTATCGGTGGCGAGCAAGTAGAGGCCACCGCATGACCTACCCATACGTCACTCGAACAGATGGGTGCGAGTCGTACGGACGCGGGGCTTCTTGGAAGACAAAATGTCTCAGAGGCTTCAATGAGCCACGGCGGCGGAGCCGGTGCTTAAACCTAACGGCCAGCACAAATGGCGAGTCACTGAGCACCGGAGCGGACACCTCCACGTGCCGCTTCCCCAACAAGCATACAATCGGACTCCGCTCATCTAATTTTTCCAAGGCCGGTAGGCACCTTGGCAGTGGTTTTCACTCCGCTATAGAGTCGCAATATAACTTTTAATTTTTTACTGGGAGATGATGTCTTGGAACATCTCCCTTCGATTTTATACCTATTTATTCATTCATTTTCATTCCATATGCGCTGGCATATTAATATGCTGGGCGCTTTCGCGAGAAAGATGTCCCACCAGGCTTATACCGTTCTTACGTAGAGTAAGGAAGCAAGGTTGGCGAGACAACGCCATTCCAAGACCAAAACCTGTTGAGCTATTTTTGTATATATTTTATTTTGTTAACTTCTATTGTTAAGTTTACCCGGGGAACTTGCACCCCGGGGAAGTCCGCCGGTTGTTCACGCAACTGAGCGCAGGGTATAGCCAAATGCCTCTTCATCTAATTAGTGACGCGCATGAATGGATTAACGAGATTCCCACTGTCCCTATCTACTATCTAGCAAAACCACTGCCAAGGGAACGGGCCTGGAAAAATCAGCGGGGAAAGAAGACCCTGTTGAACTTGAGTCTAGTCTGGCACTGTAAGGAGACATGAGAGGTGTAGCATAAGTGGGAGGTGGCAACATCGCCGGTGAAATACCACTACTTGCATCGTTTCTTCTCTTACTCGGTTAGGCGGAGCGCGTGCGTCCAGGACTTTCGTCCCGGCTGTCACGGTATTCTAGAGCCAAGCGTGTAAGTGTGGCGTGAGGCTTTGGCCGATCGTCGATCATACTCCCGCGTGATCCGATTCGAGGACACTGCCAGGCGGGGAGTCTGACTGGGGCGGTACATCTGTCAAAGAATAACGCAGGTGTTCTCAGACCAGCTCACCGAGGACAGAAACCTCGCGTAGAGCGAAAGGGCAAAAGCTGACGTGATCTCGATGTTCAGTACGCATAGAGACTGCGAAAGCACGGCCTATCGATCCTTTTGGCCTAAAGAGTTTTCAGCAAGAGGTGTCAGAAAAGTTACCACAGGGATAACTGGCTTGTGGCGGCCGAGCGTTCATAGCGACGTCGCTTTTTGATCCTTCGATGTCGGCTCTTCCTATCATTGCGAAGCAAAATTCGCCAAGCGTTGGATTGTTCACCCACCATTAGGGAACGTGAGTTGGGCTTAGACTGTCGTGAGACAGGTTAGTTTTACCCTACTGATGACTCGTCGTTGCGACGGTAATCCTGCTCAGTACGAAAGGAACCGCAGGTTCGGACATTTGGTTCATGCTCTCGGTCGAGCGGCCGGTGGTGTGAAGCTCCCATCCGTGGGATTATGCCTAAACGCCTCTGAGGCCGTATCCTCTCTAGTCAAAGGAGGCAACGATATTTCTAGGAGTCTCGTGGGTCGAAAGTCTCAAAACAATGTGACTTTACTAGGTGGCCGGTCCACGGACCGGTCGTCGCACGAGCCCTGTTTGCCGGGCGGGGTCTTTGGCCTTCGTCTGGATCTTCCCGCTCATCGGTTTGGCCTCGAACGGTCGATCATGGGTCATCCAGTTCGATGTCGAGACTCGGAATCGTCTTTAGACGACTGAGGTACCTGGCGGGGTGTTGTACTTGGTAGAGCAGTTACCACGCTGCGATCTGTTGAGACTCAGCCCTTGGCTTGGGGATTCGTCTTGTCGGTTAGACGAGGCCCCAATGTGTTTGTGTTTGCAGAGCTGGCTCGACGCCGGTCACGCGACGCGTCGCTCGTCCCATGTCGGACGAGTCGCGGGCGGACCGGCGGGGCCGTGCTCTGCTCGCCGAGCGTGTGCGATGGCAATGCGAGTGCGGGGACTTGGAAAAGAAAATTTTTTTTTCGTACCCGTTGCCACTCGAGATATACGCAGCTCGGATCGCCGGTCAGCGAACACAAGGCCGACAAGCGCGACCGGAGGGACCGGTGGACCCCCTCGGTACGTCGCGGGATTCGCCGCCGGTATTATAGGCCGTAATTATTCTTTTGATGATACGTCGACCGTCGGCCGTCGTCCTCGATCCCCCAGGGACTTGGGAATTTTTTTTGCCCCAGGCGACAAAAAGGCAATGCGCCGCGTCCCGTGATAGTCGGCGCTGGACCCGCGAACCGACCGTGGCACGGCGGGACTTGTGAAAATTTTTGTCCGGGTGGACCGAAGGGCGATGCGGGGCGTCCCGAAGTCGATACGGGTCTACCGGACATGTAACAATTTCGGTCCGAGTCGAGCGAAAGGCGATGCGCGGCGTCCCGAAGTCGATCCGGGCCAACCGGACTTGTGAAAATTTCGGCCCGAGTCGAGAGAAAGGCGACGCGCGGCGTACCGGAGTCGATCCGGGCCGACGGGATTTGTAAATATTCCGGTCCGAGTCGAGCGAAAGGCGATGCGCCGCGTCCCGGGGCCGATGGGACGACGGCGGACGGACGGACCCCCGATGCGGCGCGACGGGACACTTGTGAAAATTTCGGTCCGAGTCGATCGAGAGGCGATGCGGGGCGTCCCGAAGTCAATACGGGTCGACCGGACTTGTAAGAATTTCGGCCCGAGTCGACCGAGAGGCGATGCGCGGCGTCCCGAAGTCGATACGGGCCGACGAGACTTGTGAAAATTCCGGTCCGAGTCGAGCGAAAGGCGATGCGCCGCGTCCCGGGACCGATGGGACGACGGCGGACGGACGAACCCCCGCTGCGGCGCGACCGGACTTGTAAAAATTTCGGTCCGCGTCGGCCGAGAGGCGATGCGCGACGTCCCGAAGTCGATACGGGCCGACCGGACTTGTAAAAATTTCGGTCCGAGTCGAGCGAAAGGCGATGCGCGGCGTCCCGGAGTCGATCCGGGCCGACAGGACTTGTAAAAATTCCGGTCCGAGATGAGCGAAAGGCGATGCACGGCGTCCCGTAGTAGATGCGGGCCGATGGAACTCGTTGAAGTTTCGGTCCGAGTCGACCGAAAGGCGATGCTGGGCATCCCGCAGTCGATCCGGGTCGGGAGCCTGTCGGAACATCGTCAAATGAGCCTCGGTTAATTTCGACAAAGTTCCCGGACTTCAAAATTTTTTCGAAAGCCCGCGGAGGTTTCGCCCCGTAAGCCGACCGTGCTACCACCGTATCGGCGCCGACGTCCTAGCGACCAGGCTCCTTCTAGTAAGAGGAGCGAGTCGATCGAGCCGGGCTCCCGTCGTCCGCCTGCTACGCCGTACCGGTACGTGCGCGAGCACCAAGAGCGGGCGTTCGCGGACCGTTTCATGCCTTGTACCAAAGAAATGACGCGACTCGTGTTGTCCCATTATCGTCACCGCATTACCGCGGGTCGGTGTCTCAGACCAAATGGCCCTTGACGCGGTAGCAAGAAGTTCGGCTCTCCGTGAAACACGGAAGGCGGAACGCTCCAACGCACGCGTCAACTCGCTTCTTTCCGAGCGTACACTTGAAGGCCGGAGATGTATAACAACGCATCCCAGACGCTTCCAATCTAACCGACGGGTACGGGAGATCGTTCAAACGCTTATAAGCCGAGTGTCGAGGTGGCGGCACACGGAACCCGGGGCTGCCTGCGTGCAGTCCTGAAACACACAGTTGACACGCGGCCGACCGGGCTACGAGACCCGGTCGGCGATGGGTGGCGCACGTCCGAGCCGAGATTTTGTATCGAAGCTCCCTGGTTGATCCTGCCAGTAGTCATATGCTTGTCCCAAAGATTCAGCCAAGCATGTCTCAGTGCAAGCCAAATTGACGTGAAACCGCAAATGTCTTATTTGATCAGTTATGATTTCTTGGATCGTACATACATTTACTTGGATAACTGTAGCGATTCTAGAGCTAACACACGCAAACAGAGTTCCGACCAGAGATGGAAGGAATGCTTTTGTTAGATTAAAATCAATCGGCAGCGGGTACGTCCGGTCCGCCGTTTACCTTGATGACTCTAAATAACTTTGGGCTGATCGCACGGTCTCGTACCGGCGACGCTTCTTCCAAATGTCTGCCCTATCAACTGTCGATGGTAGGCTCTGCGCCTACCATAGTTGTATCGGGTAACGGGGAGTCAGGGTTTGATTTCGGAGATGGAAGCCTGAGAAACGGCCACGAGATCCAAGAATGGCAGCAGGCGCGCAAATCTTCCAAACCCGACTCCGCGAGGAGGTGACGAAAAATAACGATACGTGCTCATCCGAGGCATCGCAATCGGAATGAGTACACTTCGAATCCTTTCACCAGGATCCACTAGAGGGCAAGTCTGGTGCCAGCAGCCGCGGTGATTTCACCTCCAATAGCGTATACTGAAGCTGTTGCGGTTGAAAAGCTCGTAGGTGAATCTTTGTCCCACGCTGTCGGTTTACCACTCTCGTTATCGAACTGGCATGATTGTAGGACAAACAACCACTGGGCTTAGCCCTCCGTGGCGGCTCAACTAATATCCTATCGCCGTACTCTTCACTGAGTATCGGGGTGGGTAGCTACGTTCACTCTCTACAAATCAGAGTGCTTAAAGCAGGCTATTTTCGCGTAAATACTGTATGCATAGAATAATGGAATAGGGCCGTGTTGCTATTTTATTGGTTTTCGGAACCCCGAGGTTGTGATTGATAGGGACAGATAGCGGCATTTATATTGCGACGTCAGAGTCGAAATTCATGGATCGTCACATGACGGACAGAAGCCAAAGCATTCGCCAAAAATGTTTTTTTTAAGTCAAGAACAAGAGTTAGATTTCCAAAGGCGATCAGATACCTTCCTAGTCCTAACCATGGACGGTGCCAGCTGACGATCCGCCGAAGTTGCTCCGATGACTCGGCGAGCAGTTTTAGGGAAACCAGAGCCTTTGGGATTCCGGGGGAAGTATGGTTGCAAAGCAGAAACTTAGAGGAATTGACGAAAGTGCACCACCAGGAGTGAAGCCTGCGGCTTAATTTGACTCAGCATGGGAAACCTCACCAGGTCCGGACACCGGAAATATGGACAGATTAAGAGCTCTCTTTTGATTCGGTGGGTGGTGGTGCATGGCCGTTCTTAGCTGGTGGATTGATTCGTCTGGATGATTTTGACAACTGACGAGACTCTAGCCTGCTGAACAGGCGTAATTTCCGGTATATTCAAGGCCCCCGACCTCGATTAAGCGGTTTCTACTACCTGCGTACAAATGAATCTTCTTAAAGAGACTGGCGGCTTCTACCGCACGAGATTGCGCAATAACAGATCTGTGATGCCCTCAGATGTTCTGGGACGCACGTGCACTACACTGAAGGAATCAGCATGTCTTCCCTGGCTGCAAGGCTCGGGTATCCCGCTGAACCTCCTTCTTGCTAGGGATTCGGGCTTGCAATGATTTCCCAGGAACAAGGAATTCCCAGTAAGCGCGAGTCAGTAACACACGTTTATTGGGTCCCTGCCCTCTGTACACACTTTCCGTCGCTACTACCGATCATAAGATTTGAGGAGGTCTTCGAACCGGTACGCGGCAATGTCTCGGCATTGCCAATGTTGCCGGGAAAATGTCCAAACTTCATCATTTAGAGGAGGTGAAAGTCGTAACAAGGTTTCCGTAGGTGAACCTGCGAACGGATCATTAAGGCATAACTACAGACCGAACGGTTTCAAAAGTTAATCCACTTGCTGTATTTTTCAATAATTGCAATGCAAAAATAAAATCAGTCGTAGGGTCTCAATTGATTCAATCTTATGTATTAATGCATATATGTTTATTATAAATGACTGATATGCTATTCAAGGACGGGAAAAGTAATGTTCGGCATACGCGATTTCCCGAATCTAGCGTCAACTTTTGGTCTAGTACAGTTCACTTACACTTGCCCATAACTACATCGATAGGCGCACACGATGAACAACGCGCGTAGACCGATCGTGGCAACACCGCAGCGTCGGCCGCCACGGACTCGCTCGTACCGTGTGTATACCAGAGACCGTTGTGCGTACTGTGATTTTTCTACGAAACAAAAGTGTGGTTATGTTAGAAGTGAATACAGAAAATTTGATACGGTATAAAGGGAAACGGAAAAAAAAGACAGTGGTTGCTAGTAGATTGAAGCTCATTGAGCGGAATAAAGAAAAGCCAGATGTGGCACGTGTCGAAAAGCCAACGACCATCCTCCGTGGCATGCGATTGATCGATCCTAATGAAGTCAACAAAAACACGATATGCAGCTATTGTGAAAAACAATTGGCATTTAATCATATCGTGGAAGAAAAAACAACGGGCTTCCACTACATTTGGACTATGAAATGTGATACTTGCTCCACGCTAACGAAATGCCACTCAAGCAAGTCACACTTTAACGACGGTCATCGTTATTAGGACGCCAACACTGCAGCTGTACTTGGTATGTTATTATGCAACTATTAGGTGCTCTTCGATATTTTCTCCTCATAACTAATCGATTATGCATACATAAAGTGAATGTCTTCAATTTTGTCATTGGAAATGAGAGTCTAATCTCAAAACCTAACCTCAAACTGCGAATTTATAGGTGCCGTTCACTCCGGAGCAGGATGCAATGCACCAAGGAAAATTGCAATGTGCATAGATATGCCGGTGTTGAGTCAGGAAACATACAAGCGCTATAAACGTGAAATCGGTCCACTCATCGAAGAAGCTGCCAAGGACAGTTGCCAAGGTGCAGCAGCGGAGGAACAAAATTTAGTCATAGAGCATATCGATACGCTGCGTGATAAATTGTAAGCTTTCTGTCATTGTGACAGAACATTTCATTCTCTTGAATGGCATAACTAAGATTTTCTTCATGAAAAGGATATTGGTGAAATTATTGAACAACAAACAAGGATACTGCAGTATTATCATAAAATAATAGTTCCGTTTGAAATTTCCGTGTTATCGTACCTGAATTCGTACTATTCATGGCAAGAATCTATTGATAATTTTTCTTACTCAATTGTATGTAAGTCAACAGGTTTGGCATTAAATTCATAAGTGGTTGTAAGCACCTCGCAGCATGAATTGTACATACAAATATACTGTTAGATTTCAATGATTGATTCCAAACCATGGTGAAGTTTGCACCGTTGGAATGCAACGGAATTCTGTTTTTTCTTGAGCCAAGCTCGAGATTCTCATTCAATATTTGGCCAGGACAATAAAACGATTTGTTTTCAAGATCCAAAGACAAATCGGTACGAGAATTTTCATGGTTTTTGAAATTGTACGAACGATTTAAAAAAAAACTTATTTTCCGTTGGACCTCAACTTTTTAAGCTTCAGAGTCGTAATTCCAACAATATCGCATTCGTGAATGAATACATTAGTTTAGTGATTTGAAACAGAGATCTGTATGAAAAAAATTTTATTCACACACCAAACGTTATAATAGACAAATGAAAATAATATCGAACCATTATATGAATAAAAAAATATACACCGATTACACCAAACCTCGAACCCCTCAATCTCTAATATAGTATGCAATGTACAAGACCAATACAGAAATGAACAAACATAACACAAACAGAATAAGAAAACTCGAAAAGTGGAAAATGCATTGTGATTGGTTTTTATTGTTATTCAAAATTTTTAGGCCTCAGGATATATCGGACGAAATTTACCCCCTCGCAGACTTCATGCGGCCTAGGACCGACGATACCGATAGACTAGATTTTGATAACGCCCTGAGTCATGTCATAAATATAATTGTATCGTATGACATGGGATGGAGTAAGCGTGGCAACGGACGCAGCTACGATGTTTCAGCCACGATAGTCCCACGATAGTCTGAACGGGTACGGCGCAATAATCGGGCTCCTCAGCAATAAAATATTAGATTTCGCAACGTGCAATCGTAAATGCAAAAAATGCGATCTAGGATATCCAAAAGAAGATCATGACTGTCGGCAAAATTATGATGGCAGCGCCAAGGCCATGGAAGCGTCTGTTGGAGCTCAATTAGTCAATCGCAGCAGTATTCTCAAGGAGGCAGGGCTCGACATTCGAGTTGTCATCGGGGATGAAGACTGTTCAACGATAGCAGCAATACGCCGAGAGAGATCTCAGCACATTTTCAAGCTGGCCGATTCCAATCATCTGACGACAAATTTCTCTAACGAGTTATATGCACTGCGTTCTCGTTTCTCTGAACTCGGAGGAAAAAATGTCATTAAGCATATGAAAACTTGTTTTGCGTATTGTTCTGCGCAGAACGAAGGAAACACCGCCGATCTTGCAGCTGCATTGCATAAATTGCCTGATCATTTTTTGGTAACCACGAAAATTGTGGAATATGGTGCACACGTAGTTCCGAAAAAAAGGCCAGCATCGAGTGCAATTGAAAAATAGTCAATTATATGAGCAATTGATGAAACTGCTGAAGAAATATGCAGATAATGCTTCGAAATTTGCAGTACGCGCGTCCAGCCAAACTAACGAGAGTGTGAACTCAATGATGGCTCGAAAAGCACGTAAGTGCGACTGTTTTTCTTTGAGCGAATCGTGCGATTATCGCTATGCAGCTTGTGTTTGTTCTCTGAATAAAGGTGAAAAATATGTGTGTGATGTGAGAAAAAAGGCACAAATGACACAGGGTGTCTTCACATCAGAATTGGCGAAAAGAAGCGATGCAATACGAAAAGCTAGATCAACCCGAGAGAAATTGCCCGCTGCAAAAGCTAGACGGAAGCAATTGCGCGTAGACAGGTAAAATTCACGAAAAAAACGTGAAACAGCAGAAGGAGTGCAATATCAGTCAGGTTGTGGTTTAGAGTTTGACACAGACATCGCTTGTACAAATTACTCTGATCCGTCCGAAAACAAACTTTTAAAATTAATTCCCGACAACTACGAAGTAATATATTTTGACCTCGAAACTTTTGGATTGTCTCACTCTTCAGACATACTGCAAATTGCAGCTTAGTCTCGGAGTTTCAGATTTTGCTCATATGTAAATCCAACGCAAGTAGTAGACGCGAGAGCATCTGCAATTACTGGGTTGAACAATGTGGCAGGAGAATCGCATTTACATGGTAAAAGAGTTGATTCGATCCCCATTAAAGATTTGCTGGTTGCTTTTCATGAATTCTTCAAACTATTTAAAAAACCTTTTCTACTTGTTGCTCACAATGCCATATTTTATGCAACATGTTTAGTCCTTGCTGTCAACGATCATTCGATAACTGAAGACTTCCAATCAGTTGTCGTTGGCTTTTCAGATACGTTGCCATTATTGGAAAAAATTTATCCCGAGCGAAAGGGACCAGGAATGTTCAAGCTAGAGAAATTAGCTGAAGATATTCTAAATTTAAAGACCAACACACGTTTTCACGATGCGTTATATGACGTAGAAATACTGGAACAACTCAGCGTTGTTGCTATTGACATTGCCAGTTTCTTTACAACATGCAAACGATTTATTGAAAGATTAAATGATTGCATGCATAACATAAAAGTTGCGATGGCATTGCCTTATTTGGAGCCGTTAAAAAATGTTATATCGGCAGGAACGCTCAAAAATATGGCCAGCGCTGGTATTACGTACGACAGACTGAAAGAAGCTCAAAAAACTAGTGGGAAAAATGGAGTCGTTAATTTATTATCAGAACGAATAATCAATAAGAAGCCCCTAGTCACCGATAGTAAAGGAATATTACTGGCTCTCACTGATTTTCTTGCAAAGAACGTTAGTTAGCGTAAATTGATTTACGCGAACGAGTGATAAGCTGTAATATGCTTGTGATAGTTTGTTACATTTGTAAGACGAAAGATCTATGCCGTTATCAAGATTTTCTTCAGTTTTGGATTTGTTATTCAGTGCATAATTCACTTTTCTACTATACGTTGAATATAAATCTGTGTAACAAAACATGATGTCAAATAAAAATGACTGAGAATAAAAGCATGTCATTAATTATTTCTCTTAGTGAAAAATTGTCCGTTTTCATGTATATTTTCACCGAATCTAATTAGTGAATATATATAGTAGGGTACATATAAATACATTGGGGATAGCAGTGGGCAAGGTCTCAGAATAGATGTAGTAGTGTACATGTATACACACCGCGCGCAGTCGCAGAGTGGATACGAAAGTGTACACGTATATACACCCGATACAGTTTCACTGCAACGTTGCCGTGACGCTCCCCTTTCGACCGTCGCGCCACAAATTTCGTGATAAATGTTAAACTTTGTGTGCGTTTATCAAAAAGTCCTATGAGTGAGAAAGTTTGAATCCAAGACAAAAAAAATTCTAATTTTTTGCTCTGTCAAATGTTAGTTTCTCATCAGATTAGCGCCGCTCAGTTAGTTGTGACAACAAAAAACGTGTGCGTTTTATTGGCCTGGCATGGGGAAGACGTGTTACCAGTACTGACTTTAACCGTGATTTTCTCGTTAATCTATGAGACAATCGTGTTGAAAATTTGTAGAGATATTAACCACTACTCGAATTAAAAGTAGGAGAAATTTTAGCTCGCTTACGCGGGATCAAGTTTACCGTAGCAATACCTCAAAGGAATGCTCTCTCTAATCATCGGAGACCCAAGACTTATAAATCTACACTCGACAGCTTTGAAGGAGCCTGTTTCCGTTGACGTTGGTTCGATCCTGTCTCTAACGGGACTGACGTCGCTCGCTCGTCCCGCACCCCTTGGAGCGTCGAGCAGCGAGCGAGGTTTTTGCTGAATTTACAATTCTGAAACAAAGGCTTGCCTCGCGACGTTCATTCCTGAAGCGCGTGATCCCGCGCTTGCCTCATTCCGGTGTCGATTACACCCGGGATCTGGCGGGTGCGGAGATGCCGACGTTGCTGACGGTCAATTACGCCATTGCGCTTTGGTCGTGCCATGAAACGTTTTGTAGAATGAATATATTATATGAATTTAGAGCTACACTTCCTCGTCTCTTCTAAAAGCGGTATTAATCATTATTGACATTGGTATACATACGTGCGGCGTTCGTGATACAAATACCCTTGGAAAATCTCGTTTAACTGCGATCATCGCGGCTACTTTGTTTGGATCCTGCCCCCCTTTTCGCGATCTTCGGTTACGTGGTGAAACGTCAGCGGCCACATTTCCAAATCTGACATCCAGTTTCGGCCAATAATCGGCGGACCTTCGTGTCGCACGACATAACATATTTGATTCGATTTCACGCTCTTTCGCTCAATTGTTACATCGATATATCCAACCGCCGCAATCGGTTTTTTATCATCTTCGCGAAATTCTCTTTCGGCAGTATTTAACCTAACGCTAGAAATTTTTTCTTTGTATATTCTGACTGAGATCGCGAAGATCGGTGCACTCGGATCAACTTCCATTTTCAACAATTCTTTATTTACTTCAATCGTTTCTATATGCGGTGCGGTCCTATTTCGTTCGTTGTTGCTTCCTCTTTCATCATGTACATGTATCTACCCATACCATCCTCGACCTCAGGACAATGATCGCTCGTGAAACGCTGTTCTTCGTTTGACATTTCGTCCGCAGTCATCTGTTCAATGTCTATAAAGTTTTGGTTTGCCGCAGGTGGTCGATATCTGTTTCTCGCACACGTCTTGTGAATATAACCTTGTTTACCACACTCGCTAAAATATTTATTTCGTAGGCTACACTGGTAACTTCGGTGTCTCTTTCCCCCACGACAGTAACACTCTTCGCTTGCTGGGTTCGACGCTGCTTGCGCGTTGCTGCTCGGTGCCCGCTGTTGGAGATTTCCTCTTCCTCTCGTCGTTCCTCGTCCTTGGCCGAAACCGCTTGCTCCACGTTCACGATGCCACGGTGTGTTGTAGCCTCTCTGTTGTCGCCTCTTGTTGACATGCCATATAGCGTTCACACTTGGAGCCTCGGTCGCCTCTTGTTTTGAAGTTTGCGGTGATAACAATGACTCCGCTTTCGCGTCGGCCAGTTTGACGGTTTTTGCTAACTGGACCGACTGTTCCCACTCCAAATCTGGCGATTGTGATCATTTATAACGCACGGTTCTCAACCTCATTCCAGATATCAGTTGATCTTTTAATTGATTCTTTAACTCTACCGCTGAGAAATTACATTTTTGTACTAACATTTGAAGTGCTTTTACAAATTCATCGATAGACTCATTCTCCTTCTGCCTTCTTCCGCGGAACGTAAACCTTGCGAAATGTATGTTTTCTTTGGGTGCGTACAACTCTTCCAATTTTGTCTTCAGGGTCTCGTAGAGCATCGTTAAAGGTTTCGCAGGGGTTACCGCTGCCTTGAGTACTCCGTAGACCTCCGCAGTAAATTGTGTTATCAGCAATACTGACGTTTTCACTTCGGTAACATCGTTTAAGATGATAAAAGCCTCCAATTGGTCCTCCAATGTTTTCCATTTTGCCCCCTTTTTGAATGGTTCTATAGTCTTGGCGTTGAATTGAGCCATCCTCGGTTCTTCTCGAACCGCCTCGTCCGTCCTCGTTTTACCGGTCCTCTCCTTCCGCGACTACGCATTGCTTCCACTCAGAGTTTCCGCACAGAGTCTAATTTCGCTCCCGTTGGCAACTCGACCTCGAATCGTGAAAAAATCACCAATAGTTCATCTTTGGAGTACGTTTGAATCTGGGCGGCTTGCCCCGATTTGAATTTTTTTTCCTTTCCAATCTCTTCCCACTCCGCGAGCTCTTTATCAGCGTTTATATCGTCTCCGAATCTTCTAACTCCCTCCACCATTCCTTCAATTTATTTAAATGTTTAATTTGTTTGAATCCCATTCTCGTCGCCACTGCTGAGAGCCCATTAATTGAGGGAACTGGCGAGGTAGCACTGAATACACGGAACACTTTGGAGGAGCCCACTGTTTATTTTCGTGTCGGCGGTACGAGCTCACAAGCCGGACTCCTCACCTCGACACCCGAATAACTCGGGTACCCTGTACCTTGCAGTGGGGATACTTTCAAGAATTGTTTTAAAAATATTGTCGCAAGAATTATAGAGTGACTTTTTGAGATGTAGTTTAGTCTGTTAAAAATATTTCAGAAATATTTTTATTGAATGTTTTATGAAACGTTTCAGATATATTTGAAAAAAAGATTGATGCAAGTTAAAAAAGTCTACGTCAAGAACTTGCAAAAGATTTCTTGAAATGTTTTAAAAATATTTCTAATTTTTCTTATAAAATTTGAAATGAAACATCTCAAAAAATGTTTTTAAAATAATCTAGCTAGGATTCTACACCAATGTTCAAAATCATGTGAGCTTCCTGAAAATTTCCAGAAAGGTTTCTCAAAATTAGGTTTGTTAAAACTTTCGAAATGACTTGAAGAAGTTACAGAATAAGTAAATAATTCATACAAAAATTTATTATACCTTAATAAACGCTTTCATTACAACAATATTATATTTTCAAATTACCATTTCATATTTTTCTGATTTTCTTTTGAATTAACTTTCTAATCAATCTTGCACATAACTCAGGAACATTTGGTATTTATTACTAAAAATTTTCAAAATTTTTCGATCAGGTTTAAGTAATCCAATATTTGTACTTGTTAATTAAGTTATAGCATCATAAATAAACATTATTCTTTCGCATAACATTCGAAGAACTGTTAACTACGTTTTAAAAATAATCTATGAAGTAGTAAACGAAGAACATTTTTTGTCATTCTAACCTACAGACAGGTACGCGCTGAAAATCCTCAAGTAGTTATCACAAACATTTTTATTTACGACTAATGATCAGGCTTGATTGTCAAGTTTATTTTCAGAATTAGTTATACTAAAATACCAAAATACCTAAGGACGATTTTTTCACGTTTTTCTTATAATTTACCATAGCTAACATTCTATTAACAGTGTCCACTGGGGTATAAAAAAATAACAATAAGATAATTCACGATGAAATGTAAGAAATTATTAATGATCGGCTCAATGCGCCAGTAGTATATGGTCCAAAAAATTGTAATTTTGTAAAAAAAAAAAAATTATCGAAATCAGCTCGAAAATTACGCCACATCACTAGAGAACATACATAATTATAATAATTAATAATCTTTGCTCTCTTTTATTGAAACTAATTCTCACTTTAAATTCAAATTGAATTATCTGAATGTTGTACTATAATAATGGAACAAACCTATTCATTATTATAGTGTAATGATAAACTATTAAAAATATGTGAATCAATATTTTGATCAGTCACTTTGGGTTGAATGGACGGCAATCAGTATACCGGGACAATCTCTAGAAACTATACAGTCAAAGCGCATGCCACTCCGAGTTTCAACTGTCAAATTCCGTTTCTGGCGGCGACGTAGTTCATACAAATTTTTGAGGTTATAATCTCGAACAGTCGAGGTAGTGACTCGGAAAGTTAATTCTTCAAATAACGGTCGAAACCTGATGCTAATGCTCTTTGAAAATTGGTTTTATTCGACTAAAATGAGAAATCTGTTTGATTGCTGGGTGCTTAGAAGAAATGCAGTAGGTAGGTGGGAACACTTTATTTGATCGCTTTTATAATTTTTTACATTAGAAATAACAATGAAATTTTTTTCTTTCAACAGGTGATACGGCCAAAATAATTACATCTCTAATATTCACTGTTATCTGCCTATTCAATTTATCACACGTACAAAGATCATCGCCACTTTCAAGCAACTAAGCAACTTTCTCACTCTCCTTTTATTACAGGCGGTAATATTGAATTTTGTCATTTTCGAAAATGAGACATTAAACCGAGAGTTCAAGAAATTTAAATGTCTCACTATCTGTAAAAGAACTGTGAATCTTTTTTTCTCGAAAATAGTTAAACAACCTTTACAATTAGACGATAGTCAATGTATTTTTTCCGATCAATAAATTATTGCTACTACTATTAAAAATTTTCCAATGATTATCAGAGCTCATTCCGCGAATTTTCAATGATGTTCGACTAAATAAATAAAGGGAACCTGATACTCAAATTGAAAATTCATGTAACATTATATTTATTAAAATCATTTCTGTATTCCATGTCAGTGCGGTTCGAAACGTAGAAAATCTAATCCGGAGCGTAGATACCAGGAACGTAGATCATATCCTGTGACACAAGTTGAAAATCAACTTTCTCAAAATGCGCCTTAACGTCACAAACAGCTTCAAGGACAATCATGTTTTCGAGTAATGTCAAAACATTAATACGAGAATATTGATTTATCGCATTTAAGATTGTATCCCTTGTTTCATCAAAATAAATGAATATCTGATTTTCAACGAAGTTGTTTAGAGAGATGGCAAGAAGATATGGATCATTGACGTAGGATCCGCGAACTAGTGATTAGGACGAGTGTAAATGAAACGAAATGATTTTGAGATGGAGAGGGATAATGATTAACAATAACCGAGGTTTTTATTGATCTTGATGCGGCGATACAGACCGTATCGCACGAGAAGGTTACACAGCGTAATGGTTTACAGAGCGAGATTTTATTGATCTTGATGCGGCGATACAGACCGTATCGTACGAGAACGTTACATAGAGTAATGGTTTACAGAGCGAGAGAACACATAGATTACACACATACATGATTTTGAGACAGTAGACCATACATGAGATACAGCTGATAGGTTTTGAGTCGCGACACGGGCAAGCGGCGAGGTTTGACGCAAATATAGCAAGTAAATATTGCACGCGAGTGTGCGTCCATGCGTGAGGACGATTTTGAGTGTCGCGAGACACACATTTAACTTATTCGATACCTTGCCGAAACAGAAGTTCATGAAGATTGTTTTCCAAATAATATAATACGGTACAAAATCTAGTTCATAGTCCTCCGAACATCACCTTGTAACAAGGATATTTGGAAGGAGTCCCTGTGTTGCAGAAACCATTATAAAATTCTTGGTTTTCAATTCGTGCCACTGAATGACTTCTGCGTTTCACGTTCCATTTCCAATCTCAGGATAAGGTTTTTTTTTTGTTCCAGACAATGCTAACATGAAATAGAGACATAATTGCGATAAACGGAGATTCACAAGCTTTCAGTCTTAGCATAGGACCCCGTAAATAGTGTAAAATTGGGTTTGATTTCAAGCTATCGATAAATTGCATTGCAATGGAAAAGTGAGCGAGTAAGTGAATCCTATAGCAGACCAAGTGATTATTTGCAAAGCAACGTGCACTAGTAAGTGAATACATACTTTACACTTTACTCGGGTTCCACGAGACCGAAGCACGGGTGATAACTGCAACTAGCTAGCCAGATGACACCGTCGACTGAGATTAGGTTTAAATACATTTTTAATTGAAGTTATTTAACATTTCTAGATTTGGATTGGTTCAGTTTGCCTCACAAAATTCAACCCTGAAATCTAATGGAGGACTTGAAGAACTATTTATCTGAATTTATTGCCAACGAGAGTGAAAGTAAGCGTCAAAATAAGATACCATATTGAATGGTATAAAGTTTGAAAAACAATACTGGTCAATCATAATGCTTGAATTACAATGTTGCACAGAGTGATTCCTCAGTAGAATGAATTGGCAGCAACGGTTAAGTAACAAACTTATCGCTATTGGCTCCATCAAAGCAAAATGATGAGATATTCAGCCAGTATGATCTGTAGTGTATCCCGTTCTTTAATTTTGCATCAACTGATGTTGAGAAGGTGGCGATGACCTCATGATATTCACTCTGGCACCTGATGTCCGACGGAACAACCAGGTTTGATTGTTGTTATGATTGCACCGCTTCAGAAACCAGGATCCTTGCCACCGAAACGTTTCGACCATCAGGTAAGCCATATTTTTCTTCGTGTTAATCAAAGTTCAAACTTTGAGCCTGCTGAAAAAAAAACAAACTAATTTTATCATTAAATCCATGTGAACATATTATAATAGTCAAAGATCACGGAATTAGAAATTTACTTACATGCTTCCATGTCTGACAACTTTAATTCCGCTAGACTATTGAATTAATGAATTATTTCGTACCTGAAAATATTGGAAGCTATTATTATCAGATAGGAGCTTTCGATAGTTTGGATATTACCTTCCAATGAAATGCACGAACCAAATCGTGAATGAAACGCATTTTTAATCTGATGTAAATAAAGAATCTGTTCACAATAAACGTTGTTTTCACTTGCCTACCTCTGTTTGTCCAGATTCCCACTTGTTAATGACATTTCACATCGAATTTCAGATTTTTATTTCCATAAATAACACCCAATTTCTGTATCATTTGATATATGCTTTTCCGTTGAATTCTTTATTGCGTCAGTTGAATATTTTCCGATATCGACCACGGTATTGCTGAACGATACTATTCTTCTTAGAGAACTCACGCTACGTAAGAATAAACAACAATATAACCTCAATCCGCGGTTTTATGCGCGAGAGATTTACAGCTCCTGAGTATTATTTGATTTTGTGTACGTTGGCCCCCTGAAATCATTTTTCATTAAATGATTACTCAGAACTCAGAAAAAAGTTAGCTTATCGCCTAATTATCTTTGCTTTCTTTTCTATCGTGTGACAGCTGAGTCAAGTCATGATGAAACACTTACTTTCATGATCGCTTCATCTACATTATTATATTTTCGCTTCACAGCCTCTGAAACGATGAAATTTACTCAATTATTTATTACACATTCTTATCGTCATATCGATACGATCAACTTTGCACTATTGATTTTAATTAATTATGATTTACCGTAAATGCACTTGCATAACATTAAATATTTGAAGCTTTTATTTTTCTCCATTGTGATTTTTTTTTTCTTGTCCTTTGTAGAAATATTTAACTAGAACCTCGTCAATAACCAGTCTAAGTAATATTGTGATTATCCCGTCACGGGAATTTTCACCTTTTATTGTTTTGATGTATGTAATCTGTAAAAATGTTATACATAGCAGAATTTTTTTTATTTGTTAATAAATATTACAAAAACATGAGTTGTGCAGTTTATACGAGCTTAAAGGTATATAAGGCTCGAATCGAAGTACGTTAGCGTACGATAATCAAGCGTTTTACACACGAAGTGTTATGAAATCATTTTCTCGCATTAGTATCGAAATGTACTATACTTATAATTAATATACAGTTTAGCAAATAATTGTGAATAAAATTGCACGTCGTCTGGGAGATAATATTACTGTAATAGAATTATAAGAATTACCGGAGCTGTCACATTTTTCTTTCTCATCAATGCTGTTCCAACAGCTTCCATAGTTTCACTTTTATCATCCACCGGAAACAACTTTTCAATCAATATTCTTTCTGATGCTGATAGTTTTGTACATCCTTCACTCGCTTCCGTTCTTCCAGTCTTAATATTTTTCAATTTGTTTTCAAGCTCAGTTTGGTTAACGTTAATTTTGTTTAACAGTTGTATCAGGACTTCTTGTCCTTCTATAAATAAGTTAGATTCATTTACAAACTGTACATTATTTACAATTATAAGATTTAGAGTATCACGATATTTAATTATAACAACGTTTAAAGAAAGTGTCAAAGAGTATAAATTATTATGATTTTGTACTCACGAAGCAGTTGATCTAATTTACTGTTAATATCATTAGACTTGTTATCAATTGACTGTACATTTAGATTATCCGATGGATTTTCCTTGCTAGCTAAAGCGTCTTTGTTTTTACGACAGTTATATTCTAATTATTTAGAAATACTAGAGGCTTCGCCCCTGCCTCACTATTTCCTTATACAGTGTCTGTTAGACAGGTGAATTTATTTATGCTGATTTGATGACAGGTCTGCAACTGTTGAATCTTGCTGTAGTTATTATTTTCCCCATAGTAGAAGAAATTCATAGCTTTGCTATAAGTAGAATTTCTATGGCTTCAGACAAATTGAAAACTCGTTATGATATTCGAGCCAGGGATATAAAATAATCCCGCAGATTCCGTCTGGCACTTTCAACCCCGAAGACAGAAAGGACGATGTCCGAAACTACAAAGAAACTGGAAAGGCTTTACTTGATGGTTAACCGGATCAAGGATTTACAGGATCCGAAAAAACCTATTTCTTCTCTGATATAACTCTCCTTGAGTTCTGTTTCATTACTTCTGCTGACATGTTTACTAGTATGATATATTTGAAACGATACTCAGTCTCACCTCTGCGTGTCGATCTTGAGTGCCGTATACACAATACGCCAGCGGGCGAAAAAGACAATTCCCGTCGGGAATCATCTTGATAATTCTCGTTTGCATGTTTATTTTTTGCGTGTCAGAAACAGATACCCATAAAGATATGTGTCAAAGATTGTCATAAACAGCCGATGACAGCTGTCAAAGGAAGTTTTGTTTGCTAGATGCTTTTTGTTTTGTTTTCGGCCTCTCACTCCACCGCCAACTTCATGCGTATACTATTGTTATTATAATATTTCTGATACTATTGTTATTATAATCTTCTTCGCCTGTTGTTACTTCTTTTTCATTTGTTCAGAACTTTTTTATTAAATAGAGAGATGCCAAGAGATTACCTTGAAAGTTAACACTCGGTCACCGCCGACTCGGCACCACTCACGTTCTTCGTCTGTTTTTCGCAGGCTGGCCATCCGATATTTAATTTCAAACTGCGAAAGGTCGAAAATCGAAAAAAATCCTTAAAGCTTATCACATTAGGTGTGATCCTTTCGCAGTTCAGAATTAAATATGGGATGGCCAGCCGGCGAAAAACAGACGAAGAACGTGAGTGGTGCCGAGTCGGCGGTGACCGAGTGTTAACTTTCAAGATATTCTCTTGGTATGTAATATTAACATGTATTACATTTAAATCATTTTAGGAATTATTATATAGTATATATGTAGGGAGATCTCGATTCAGAGACTTGCAGGAGATGAATTGTGGGAGTGTGGGTTTAAGATAACAACACGTGTTGTTACAGTAATCAACTGTTATTAACAATAATACAATAATAAGTTACAGACGAATATCCAGTACAAGTATTCGTTCTGACATACCTGAATCAACACAATTTGTCGGTATAGCAAAGGTAGTCGTGAGTGCGTGCCTGTGTCGTAGCACAGCTTGTCAACGACTGCCCGGTGCCGTCAGTAGCGAGTGTCTCGGTCGCCTGCCCGCTAGTCACATGATCAGCGGACCAGGCGGCTAGGTTTGAGCAAGGCGTCAAATTTACATATATTCCTAGAAAAAGGCTTGGCGCGACTGGCGACTGTTTTCAGATAAAACGCGCTCTTGATCTCGTTGTCATTAAAACAATTTTTCTCAAGAATCAAATGGAATCAATAGATGTTTAGCCACTATTTTGATAGTTCTAATTGACTTTTTTAACTCCAATTTTACTTGCGGATTGTTTTCGTAAACAATGTAACCAAACATGAGGTTGTCTTGATATATCGAAAAGCACGATATACAAATTTTCACAAATATCATAACCAACGATTACTGCATTTGTTGAAGGTATAGTACACATTAATTTTCATGATAAAGAAATTGATAGCTATTATCAGATATATATTTCACACTATTAATTATATTCGATATTTCAAGCGCTCATCGAACAAGTTCAACTATTAGTGAACATACTGAACATACTGGTGTGCCTGCGCTCTCTCTTTCTCCCCTCATCATAGCGAACACCATGTAGAGTGCGACGGTATGGTGAGAGAGGAAACGTGCAAATGCAGTATCTCAATTTTATTTATTTATACCCTACAAACTATTAACGTTTCCATTATGAAAATGTAAAAATTCATTCAATTTAATATTACCTTTATTTGCAAACGAAATTGTTTTAACGAAGGTAAGTTGAAGAAAGAGCGTCTTTATTCGAAAATAAGAACGTAATTATACTAATGAAGCCAACAAGTGCTCTTTTCATGGACTAAGTTATTAAATACTTGTTCATATTGGAATATTAAGAACGAATTCTCAATACCTTTGTTGCGATTTAGATTTTGCATATTGCAAGCTAAACCAACTCCATCTGGATCTTCCTCATGTAAACATTCGTGATGTTCATTAATTTCCTCATGTAAACGTTTGTCATCTTGATTTTCCTCACGCGAAAGTTCGCTAAATATATCATCTCCATTTGAATCATCGCCATCTGAACGATTGCTATGTTCATTATCCTCCCGTGAATTATCGCCATTTAAATTATCTTTATCAACCAACTAGGGGCTTCGCCCCTGCGCGCTTCGCGCGCCAACCCCATCTCGGCGCTACGCGCCTCGGGCACTCGGCGCTGCGCGCCTCACTATTTCCTTACGCATTGTCTAGTAGACAGGCGAATTCCTTCATGTTGATTTGATGACAGGTCTGCACTTGCTGTCCACTTCAATTCCTTCTGTGCTTACTTTTCTTTTTTACATTAATCTAAGCTTCCATTCGTTGGTTGAAAATTGGTGTTCCTTCTCTATTGATATCGATCTATCTCCTTGACTTGCTGAATTATTTTTGCTACCGCTCTGTCCGTTATTCTCCAAAATCACTTTCTTTATATTATTTTTTTCTCTATATTTGTGTTGCTGTTCACTACGCAAAACACCTCTTTCTCTTGTGGTTAACATGGATCCTGGTCGTCCTCTTCCCTGGTTATAGGAATATTTGTTTATTATTATTCGCTGGCTTATTTGGTTACTCGCACTTACAATTTTATTTTCCTCTTTCTTTTGTGATACTTCCGACCATCCACCATCTTTATTGCCTTGTCTGCTGCTTGAAACTCCTCCTTTCTCCATTGTCAACGTAAATCCTGGCTGTCCTTTTGACTGTTTGCTGATATATTTAGATTTACTATTATTTGATTGTTACTTTTCATACTTATTACTCACTATCTGAATTTTATTTTTGTTTTGCAAGACATCAAAGTGTCCACTGTCTCCGTCGCCGGTGAAGAGTAGCGAGAATTGTGTTTCATTTTGTGATCCGATCCTGTGTGGATGAATTTGTTCTTCGCGATACACGATTAAACATATCTTAAAAATGTCCGCAGCTGCAGCTAATTCTGCTTCTCCCCCGTATATTCCATTTTCATTCATATGTGATTTGTAATCACCAGGTGACCTAATCACAGCACCGCTTGACTCATTACCTGTAATAAAACCCGCAAATGTAGACCAATTATCCACTATATTTGAAACGATACTCAGTCTCATCTCTGCGTGTCGATCTTGAGTGCCGTATACACAATACGCCAACGCGCGAAAAAGACAATTCCCGTCGGGAATCATCTTTATAATTTTCGTATGCATGGTCATTTTTTGCGCGTCAGAAACAGATACCTATAAAGATATTTGTCAAAGACTGTCATAAACAGCCAATGACAGCTGTCAAAGGGTTTGCTAGATGCTTTTTGTTTTGTTTTCGGGGTCTCACCCCACCGCCAACTTCATGCGTATACTATTGTTATTATAGTTTTTTTTTAATATTGTTATTATAATCTTTTTCTACGTTCATTTGTTTGAAACTTTTTTATTAGATAGAGAGATTTGACATCCTTTGATTTTTGCGTTTTTTTAATTTTCTTGGACCTAACAAATTTACCGACGACGAATGATGGCGGTTTATGGTTCTTTAATTGTGGAATGCGTGGCTTCTTTGCAGACGGTGCAACACAGTCTTGCATAACCCGTTTTATACTACGAAATGTTCTAGACTGCTTTAATTTCTCTTCGTCACTGGGTTCAGTAACATCTTCGATGCTATTGTTGGCAACACTGCTAGTAAAAGCAGACAAGAGGTATAGAGGTTGGCAAGAGAGTAGTCGAGTAGGGAGATTCGAGAAGAACGGACAAGTATTGTCGGCCGGTGGTTTGCCACGAGAGATCGAGATATAATAAACGAGAATAAACCTAGAACTAGTTATCCAGTCAGTATTGTTACGTTTTGTGTCGGTAATAATAAATAACATAACATTCATCGTCATTGAGCTACAACAGAGTGATCATTAATAACCAACCCGATCCGATCCCTAGCCAGCCGCTAACACTATTTACTTTAGATTCACGTATCGCATCATTATAATTATCTGAAAACATGTTGTTGACGAATATTCAATAGTATATCCACGCATGGGCTGTTCTTTACAGATTAACTAAATTAACTCCTTCACTTTTGCATAAATAAATTTTTTACTTTTTCAAGTGTTCGCATTATTTTATTTATTTATTTATCTTTTCTACTTATTGTACGAAAAAACGTTGATTCAAACTACGTACTTTATGAAGAACAGATCATTCATTATCAGTTTACAAGTACTCTTGTAATACATATTTTGTTAAGCGTACCATTATACATATTTAACGATTCTTGTAAATGTGCATTCAATCCAGTTATCTTGTGGATCGTCTAATTCTCTGACACATTTGTTCAAGTCAACGTCATTCGGTGGCATTGAGGTAGTCATTTCTCCTTTGTTTATCCATTTGCTGGGATAAACTTTTTTTCTTGTTATCACGATCTGCTATTATTACAAATTTTTTCGCCATGTTTTTGATGTTTAATACTCTAAAGTACGTGTAAAGAAAATCGCGACTCTCGTCTACTCGTATCGCCGCTTCTCTTACGGTCGCGATCTATGTTACCGACGTTAGGAGGAAAGAGACAAAAGGTCAACAGAACTACATACAGAATTACATTGATTGGAATAACAGCTTTGAATGTTGTTTCTTTCGATTCTACAGGAAAGATTTAAGGAAATGAACCATATTGTACGTAGTGTGAATAAAAAAAATCTTTTCATTCTACAGAGAAACGCAATTGAGCCTTTATTCTAACCTCAAAACGGGATAAAAATAACCCATAGCACATGTATAAGTATTTGTTTTTAATTATGAACTTCCAAATAAATACTATGTAATATGTGCAGATAATATTATAATTTGAGAAAAAATATTATTTTCAACAATTTACATTAATCCCCTGTGTAAGCGTTGCACCCATAACTTCTCCATTTCGGATAAGAAAGTGTCGTGACTATTATTATTATTACTATTACTTAGAGTGTTAAAAATCAAAAATGCCCAAAAACTTTAAAACGTTATTTTAATAGTTGTAAGACAGGTCAAATTTATAGTCATTTTAAAACCGATTTAATTATCAATTTATAATATTAACGGTACATACTTTAGAGTTCGGTATTATATTGCCATCGAAATTTATTATTAATATCGTATAATATTCAAAGAAGTACTTATTCTACTGGTTTGGATAAGCGAGTTTTATCCCAGTTTCTACGATACACATAGCTTCGGTATATTAACCTATAGAATACTGTAGCAATAATGTACAATTTGAACATAAATTATTTTCAATTACTTCCTGGGATATAAAACTTATCATCAAAAGTTCTATATAATTCTAGACAAAGCAGACAAAAACACGATTTTCCATGAGTGAATGTGTTAAGTTTGAAAAAATCAAAACATCTATTGAATTATTTTTCACGATCTTTAGGTTCGATATTTGGAAGATTTTATTTTAAGACCAATACTTATTATCAGCTGAAAGTTGAGAAAAAATGTATGCTAAAATTTTTGCAGATTTTTTTACGTATACTTTTGTGTGAAAAATGGAACAGACGCCATTTACAAAACTAATTTATTTTACTTATAAATTGAAAGTTCCAAATGTATAAATTATGGGATATGTAATAAAGCAGTCATCCTTGCAAGGAATTTTAAAGACTTTTGCATTAAGGTAGTTCTTTCCCGAGAGTCCAGTCCAAAAGTTTTGGCTCACCACCTATGTTTTACGTATCTACGGAACTAACATTGTAGACCAAGTTTATTTGACTGGACTGTGCCTCTCACACTATTATACTCTCTATACAGATACGCTCATACTACGATAACTTTTGTCTGTACGAATACCTGGCAACGGCGTATATTTTTTCTCTTACTCGCCTTGTACAGCCCGGGTTCACGTATACCCAGGAAAAAATTGCCAACGCTTACAATATGGCCAGTGATGGCGCGGCACTGGGCGAATGATCGTTGACGGTCAACGTTGGGCCCAAACCTGGGCTAATCTATTCACCATTGCTGAACCTGTGCTCAGTTCAAGCATTGGCATATAACGAATGGCCAATTATGGGCCGATATTGTTTTGATGATGGCAAACGACCGTTGGTGATCAACGTTGCTCCAACCTTGGGCCAATGTTATTTGCCATTGCTGAACCCATGCTCAATTTGAGCATTGGCATGCAACGAGTTGCCAACTCTAGGCCGATATCGTTGTGACGATGGCAAACGAATGTTTGTGATCAACGTTGCTCCAACCTTGGGCCAATGTTATTTGCCATTGCTGAACCCATGCTCAATTTGAGCATTGGCATGCAACGAGTTGCCAACTCTAGGCCGATATCGTTGTGACGATGGCAAACGATCGTTGGTGATTAACGTTGCCCCGACCTTGGGCCAATGTAATTTGCTATTGCTGAACCCATGCTCAGTTCAAGCATATTTGGCGTCATGTAATCGAATAACAAAACGATTAAGCTATATTGAATTTTTATTTATTATTCGTCTGTGGATACATTATAAAAATATTTTTCATAAGTTTGTGAATTTCTATTGTTAATATTTTTTGAAAGGTTTCTTCATTCTTCGGAAACGACTGATTCTCATTACTAACTTTTGCATTTTTTTAATCTCAAAAAACTTTGTAGTGCACAGTGTGTAAATATGTAAATATAATATATAACCGTGTAAATAAATCACCAGTCATGTCGAAAAGATATTATAGTGTGAAGAAAGGTCGAGAATTAAATAAAATAACTAAAATTCAAAATACAGAAGAGGAGGTGGCGTACAAATATAAAGAAGAACTCGAGCACATTGTTGAAAATAAACAATTATCAACGGAAAAGTGCTCAGATATTCTGAATAATAAACAATCGGACGGCGTATTCGACGAACAATCTGATGAATAATTTATCGAAGAATTTTTGGAACAATTGGACAATTTGTCAACGGATGGCGAAAATGAGAAATCCGATGAAGAATCTGAGCCTTGTCCTATCGAAGTTCCGACATTGAAAGAAAAGCTGGTCGCTTTTGCACTGAGCCATGCCGAAACGCTGCCACATAACATCCTCACAGATCTTCTGACATTACTTCCTCTGAAGGATATGTAAACTTACCGAAAACAGCGGAGACACTTTTGGGTACTCGTCAGTACAAGAATGTGCAGCCAATGCTCAGTAAAAAAGGGACTCTAGGGAAATATGCGTACATTGGGATGGAAACGCAATTAAATAAAAAAATCTCTCCTGATATTTACACTGATACTCAAATCAATGTATTTGTAAATATAGATGCAGTCCAAGTGTACCGCAAATCGAACAAACAATTCTGGCCCATCTTGATGAAATTCATCACGATAATTTCGAATGTCGACCGTTCGTGATTGCAATTTACTTCGGCGATTCAAAGCCACACACTGTGTCTGAGTTTTTGAAAGACTTCGTTTCCGAAGGAAAGGCATTGATCACAGGTGGTGTCGTCATTGCTGGAAAAAAATTCACGTTTCGGATCACTGCATTAATATGTGATTCATCGGCTCGATCATTTCTCAAGTGCATCAAAAGTCCAGGAGGTTTCCATGCGTGTGAACGTTGTACTGTGAAAGGTGTCACCATCAACCGGAAGCGAGTGTATCCAGATCTTGATTGCCCAAAAAGAACGAAGGAATCATTCCACCGAAAAACAAATGAAAATCATCATTTGCCTAATCAGCTTACAGCGCTTCTTCTATTGCTAGAATTCAACATCATCAAGTCTGTTTCGCTCGATTCGATGCACCTTCTATTTTTAGGAGTAATAAAATTATTGCTTGAAAAATGGACAGCTCGCAGTAGTCCTTACCGGATGAAAAAATCAAGGCTGCGTATTTTCACTGAGTTGATGACTTCGCTGGAATCGATGGTTCCAGCAGATTTTCAGGGGAAAGTCTTCGATGTGCAAGAAATAGCCAGATGGAAAGCGACTCAATATCGATTCATGCTCTTGTATTGCGGCCCTGTCATTTTACGACACGTATTGTCTGAAATTCAATACAAACATTTTTCACTCCTTTCGATGTCATGTCGTATCCTCTGCAGTTCGAAACATTTTTTAACACATGCCGACTATGCTAACGGTCTATTAAGAAAGTTCTTCCGGCTCATACCTTCACTATATAGACGTGATTCGCAGACTTTAAATTTTTATAATCTTCTCCATATAGTCGACCGTGTAAAGCATTTTCAATTGCCGTTAACGACCGTTTCAGCATTCTGGGCAAAAAGTTATCTTGGCAAATTGAAAAATCTTGTCCACACTCCAAAAAATCCATTAGCGCAAGTGGTAAATAGATTATCCAAGCTCGATTCTCTTTCTGAAACAAAAATTCAAAAAAAAAAGAATTATTCAAAATTCCATTATTAAAAACAATCACGTAATATCAATACAAGCGAGGGGTATGATCATTTCATCCATGCCTCCGAACAATGTAGTTCAGATGAAAAATGGTGACATTTTGTTTATGAGAAACGTATTGACTGCAAATGAAAAAAAAGATGCAAAAGACTGCAGTGCAGCAGAATTTTTCTTGGTCGGGTCATTAATGACAAGAGTAACGAATTTTTTCTTAGAACCGGATTGCTCAAATAAGTTTGGCTTATTTCAAATTTTCGAAAAATCTGAAGAAACAATTACACTTCCTTTCGACGCAGTAGAATTTAAATGTATTCTCTTCGATATTAACCATACATTTTATGTAGTCACTTTACTCCATGTATAATAGTGAAAAAATGTTATCCACAGTGCATCTATAAAATAAAAAAATTCTTAACCAGTGATATTACTGTTTTATACATTTTTCTGCCTTATTTTTTACTGTAATTGAAAGTATAAAATACAAAATTTTTTGTAGAAAAATAATATAATAATCGTTAAAACAAAAAAATAAAAAAAAAAAAAATTGAAGGATATTTGACAAAAAGGAATTTGAATATTTTTGAAAAAATGAAATGTCGCATGATGATTGGAAATTTCTCTGATATTTCGATATGAGTGAAATCAATTTCAAAAGAAATAAAGTATAGAACTATCAATGAAAAATTAATTCAAGAAAAAAGTAGAGTTAAAATGAGAACGATAATATATTTCAATAAATAATGCAATATTGGTATACTTACTTTGTAAAAAATAATTATGTGACGATCGGCAGCTAGCCAGCATTGTCAGTTAACCAATGTGCGCCCGAGCGTAAAATATCAATGCGCAAACTCTCAACACGAGGTATACCCGTAACTGTAGCACGCACTCACGTGTTCTCGTCTCGTTTTTTGTCGCGCCACATGGTCGTTCATCGTTATATTATATCGCTTTTCAAAGTCAAAGGAAAACAAGGTAAGTTTCTATTTATTTACTGTGTCTTGTGTTTTTACTCTTTTTAAATAAATATTCGATTGCTTTATGGATAATATATTGTGCGTTGTCTTTCAAGATAACGTTTCTAACCTCCAAACATAACCTATTCATTTTTAGCATGGCATGTGCACGGGAAACAGGTGCAAGATTTTTCATCGTAGAATTCAACGAAAATGTTCAAGACAAGCCCGTCATAGATTTGGTTCCTACATCGTGGATCGATACAGATGACGAACATCAGGGGTGCTGGTATCCTGGAATGTTACCGCGAATAAAATTCGCAATTGGGTTGAGCAGGAGAAGGAGCCGGCATGAAATTGGAAGAAATATTCGATTACAAAAATAATCAGCCGTGCACGTAAGTATATAAAGTTTGATCCTAAATAAAAGAAAACCCTTCTCTGTATATAAGAACTTTTTATTTTCTTTGAATACCCACCAGCGTCAAGATGCTGCTACGTCTATCACTCATACTTCTTTTTTATTTCTTTAGTATTTTTAAATAAATTGCATTTCTTTTATGCCAGGTAATTTCGAGCAAGGGACACGTCGGCTGGAACGAGCGCTCAATTGCTATGAGAGCATACTATAGATGCGGACAGCGAGCCAGGCGATAACATCCAAATATTATCAACGCAGCAGCTGTTAAACACTTTATCTGATAATACGCTTTTGCCTGAGATTGGCGATGTTTCGCTTGCAGTAAATCTTTTTGGAATGTATATTTCGATAATTTTTTTAATAAGAATTTGAGTTCTTTTGATATTGGAAGATTTTTTAAATTTGCTTAGATGGAAGATTGCCATCAATGACGCTGGTCAATGAAAGTTTGCCCGCAGAGCAACTTGGGCCGATACAAAATTCAAACAACGATGCAGGTATAATATTCTCCTCCGCAGCATTGAGCAATTATTTTGTATAAAATACCTTGAAAAAATACAAAAAAAAAAAATTCAATTGAGAAGCGCAATTTGGTCTATTTTTCGACAATTTATAGACAGCTAAAAAAAATCACATCTTATTAGTTAATGTATAGAATATTCTGAAAAAACCATGAGTTTTTTTTAATAGATATAACAACCGAAAAAATGAATGAAATAAACAAAAGAAAAGTAAATAGTTATTGGCTTTCTACAATTGTTAACCACATTTTATAATATACAATTTTTATAAATTGCCATTTTCATTTGTAATATTTTTATTATGATTTTCACGTATATCAGAAGATTATCTTCTCCAAGTGTTTCTTGCAATAGAGACAAGAATTTCAAAAAATGTCACCGGAGCAAAACGATCGATAATGTATGATATATTAAAAAATTGACGAGCTCAAAAATATGATCGCCATGACTCTCCAAGTACAACCCGACATCGATGATGGAACTAACGCAACGAGGGCACAACTAAATGATGTGCTACCATTCGCTTCTCAGGAAGCTTTAATCGAATTCGACAGAACAATTGCAGTGTCTGATGACAAGCATAATGCTCTGGTATGTATGTCGCATCGCAGTCGAGGACGAAGTCCGGACGACGCACTCGACCTTTTTATGACGTTTATGGAGGGTCATAAGTCGAACATCGAGTGACCAGATGTCGTCAGGATGTTTGAGAAATACTTAGACTGTTGGGGGTGCGTGGTGCAGGTACCACGAGTGGGTTGTATCGCGTAGAGGCCCAGGACATAAAGAATAAAGAAGGACGAAGAGGTCTCAGGCTTTTGGGGAATGCATTCCTGGCACTCTCGCTCGAGTCATCGAGTCAGAAAGAACATACTTTGAAAAGGCTCTGCGCGATACACTCCGCTAGCACCACCATCGAGAGATCTCTTTATAACGATTATTCTGCATCTTTTAATCTTGGTATCAAATCATTTAATAAATTCTGGACGCTGTGTCACTGCGGCCGTCAGTGAGATATTTATTGTGTCTTGACAGCACACTCTTGCTCTCTTTATTTTATTTTTAACACACGTTATTTGTGTGTTTCTGACATCAGAAGTGGGATAAAGAACTTTCAACTCAGAGATTCGACGATAAAGTTCACGTGAAAATTGTGAAAACTCTGAAATACGACTATGACAAAAGACGGCGAAAACAGTGCCAGTGGTGTGGTTGAATCTGATGAAAACAATGCCGGTGTGGTAGCAAAGGACGGTGAAAAAAATGCTAGTGAGACAGACTGTGAACGATCTCGAAAACGAAAAAGAGAACGATCTCCGTCTACATCCGAATCGGAACTTGAATCTGATGATTCTGCGCGCACAAAAAATAAACGGAGAGAACGTAGGTCAAGGCTGGAGGAAGAGAATCTGCGACTGATTGCTTTGCTTACTCGACGAGAACAGGCTCCGATGAACCTCGTTAAATTCGATCCAAAAACGACGGACGCCACTGGCTGGACAAAGATGGTTGATGAATGGATTCGACGTTACAAACCAAACGATTGGGAAGTCGTCCAGCATCTGGCTAAAGCGTTCAAGGACGAAGCAGCTCAGTGGTTCACCGGTATGGACCCTTCTGAAAAACGCTGGACTGAAATTCGTGCTGAATTTATGAGCGCGTATGCAAAGAATAAAAACGTCGCTTCAGAACTCCATTCGATTTGGACCGACGACGCCGAGTTCACGCTCGAGGATTTCATGAAGAGGGGGAGGAAAATCAAAGCGTGGCTCAAGGAACGGAAATCGGTGGACGAGACCGCTACCCAACTGACTGGATTGTCGTATTCGTTCCAGAACCGATTTGTGCGAAATATTTTCGTACGCGAATCACCTCGCAATCTACAAGAAGCAATGTCGTACCTCGATGGAAAAACGATCGATCACCATCGACCGCGTGCATCCTTCGGAGCCCCTGGTCCACGCACTAAGACTCCGACGCCGCGAGATAGGAAGTCGCACCGTTCGGATATCGAGTGCTACAGTTGCGGAAGGAAGGGACATCGTCAGTCCGATTGCAAATCATCCTCGAAGTCACACAGCAGCCAGTCAGGGGACAGCAAGGGCACGTATTTCAAGAAGGCGTTGACCTGTTACAACTGCAAGGAAGAGGGTCACATCTCCACGAACTGTCCAAAGAAGGAGGAGAAAATCGTGAGGCTTTGCAATTTGACCTCTACCAAAAGTACTTTGAAGCTGGCTGACGGTAAGGTGTTGACATTTATTTTCGATTCTGGTTCAGACTGCTCGTTAGTAAAAGAGAGTTTGGTGGAAAGGCTGCCCGGTAGGAGACGGTGCGTCTCAACGCGGTTAAGAGGCCTTGGAAATGGATATGTAGATTGCTGTGAGCAAATATCTGTTTTGGCCGATTTAAATGGCATAAATGTTGAGATTGATTTGTATGTGGTAGCGGACGAAACTTTGTCCGTGGATATAATTCTGGGTAAAGAATTGTTAGCAGACGGTGTCTCAGTCACGTTGGACGGAACCGTGGTAAAATTTGCAAAAGTAGACAAATTTATCGGCTCGTGTAACTTCGAAATTAGTATCGATGCTGTCGATTGTGATTCAAAAAGCACTCGTTGAATTTTTGGGAATGTATGAGGAAAATATGAGTGTCCAGTCCCCCAAGATTCGAGTCACTTCCGGTAGTCTTGAGATTCGATTGAAAGACGAAAACAAACTCGTGCAGAGACGCCCTTACAAGCTAGGCGATGTAGAACGACAAACTGTGAGAGGTTTGGTTGACAAAATGCTTAAGGCAGGAATTGTTCGAGAAAGTAGAAGCCCGTTTTCTAGTCCAATCATCTTAGTAAAGAAAAAGGATGGATCGGATAGACTATGCGTGGATTTTCGGGAATTAAACTCAAATACGGTAGCAGACCGTTATCCACTACCGCTGATACAGGACCAATTAGATCGTCTGTGTGGAGCGCATTATTTTTCGTCGTTAGATATGGTAGCGGGCTTCCATCAGATACCCGTAGACGAGAACTCGATAGAGAAGCTTGCATTTATTACACCTGACGGACATTACGAATACTTGACAATGCCATTTGGGCTGATGAACGCACCATCCGTGTATCAAAGAGCAATTAACAACGCACTGGGAGAATTGAGATATTCGTATGCAAATGTTTATTTAGATGATGTCCTTATACCTGGCAAAATCGAACAAGAAGCTTTTGATAGACTGAAAATTGTAACGACAAAACTGGCTGAGTGTGGGTTCTCGTTTAATTTAAATAAATGTCAATTCTTGAAAACGCAAATTGAATACCTGGGATACACTGTATCGAACGGAGAGCCGAGGCCCAACCTTCTAAAAATCGAAACACTGGTGCAATCGCCCATCCCCCGAACGCAGACCCAGGTAAGGCAATTGTTAGGATTAGCATCTTATTTTCGTAGGTTTATACCAAGGTTCTCGTAGGTAGCAGCTCCTCTCTATAAACTGACTGCAGGTAGCACCAAGACGATAAAGTGGACAGACGAACACACCGACGCTAGAAACAAGCTCATTGAACATTTAACATCAGAACCTTTGCTGCGAATATTCGACCCTAATCTTCCGATCGAACTGCATACTGACGCTAGTGCCCTCGGGTATGGCGCTGTATTACTCCAACGCGTTGACAAAGAAAAACATCCGGTCGCTTATTATAGCAAACGTACCATAGACGCTGAAACCCGTTTTCGTTCGTATGAACTCGAGACCCTTGCAGTTGTAAATGCAATAAAGCACTTTAGACAGTACCTAGTTGGACGCAAATTTCTAGTTGTAACGGACTGTAACTCACTGAAGGCTGCGAACCTTAAAAAAGATTTAACGCCACGAGTTTACCGTTGGTGGGCATTTTTACAATCCTTCGACTTTGACATTGAATATCGCGCGGGAGAGAGAATGAAGTACGCCGATTTTTTGTCAAGAAACCCTGTTTCGGAAAGAACCGTAATGAAAGTCAATAAAGTCGACGCGAATAAAATAATAGAACTAGCTGACGACTGGTTAATTGTAGCTCAACAGAAAGACAACGAAATAAAAACCTTATACCGCGAAGTACTTGACGGATCAGAGTCTGCGAAAACTTATGCGATAAAGAATAAAATCTTGATGCGAACGATAGAAAGAAAATCTAAGCAAATCACGTTACTTGTAGTGCCAAGGCTGATGGTATGGTCACTCATACACCACGTACACGCGAGTATCTTACATTTAGGCTGGGAAAAGACTCTAGATAAGTTGTATGAACTTTATTGGTTTCCTCATATGTCAAAGCAAGTAAAGAAATTTGTAGCTAATTGTATTCTGTGTCAAACTTGCAAATCAGTATCGAGACCATCTCAAGCACAGCTACATCCGATAGAAAAAGACGAGACTCCGTGGCGTACGATTCACATAGACATATCAGGCAAATTATCAGGTCCTTCTGAGAAGAAAGAGTACGTTTTCGTAATTATAGACGGATTTACGAAATTCGTGACACTAAATTGGATAAACCGCTTGGACGCGGAAACAGCAATTAATCAGATTGACAAACACTCGTTTACTTGTGGGGTACCGAAACGAATCAGTTGTGACTAAGGTTCAGGGTTTATAAATGCGCGATTTAAGAAATTTTGTGAGGAAAAGAATATCGTGTTACATCTAATAGCTTCAGGGACGCCGAGAGCTAACGGTCAGGTTGAGAGGGTCATGTCGACCATGATGAATATGCTATCGGTAAGCAAGGCCCAGGGAAAGAGATGGCAAAATGAGTTAGGCAGAGTGCAGCTTGCGATAAATTCGACTGTTCACAAAACAACAGGGAAGAGTCCCGCTGAGATTTTATTTGTTACAAAAATAAATGCAATTGAGATTGAACGCGTGAAGCACGGTAGCGTGGAAACCGATAACGATAATTTGAATGAACTTAGGGCAGAGGCTGCAAGTAGCATGACAGCGGAAGCCACGAAGGAGGAAGAGAGGTTCGATAGAAAGAACAAACCGATTAAGCCATTCAAAATTGGAGATTTTGTAATAGTGAGAAACAATGACAGGATAAAGACAAAGTTGGACGCGAAATATTGCGGTCCCGTAGAAGTCGTTGCGGTGCTTCCGAACGATAGGTATCTTGTCAAGAAAGTAGACTCTGGATTGAGAGGTCGCAGTAGCATTAAGGTATCTCATGATAAACTGATCGCAGCTCCAGGGGATGAGACGAGTCAGGACAGCTGTGTCGCAGAAAGTGAAGAAGACAACCACAGAATCGTGTAGCGATTCGTGGGTTTTTGTAAAATTGTGGCGGCACCAAAAGTTGTGCTCATGAGCGCGAACATGGGGTTTGCAGAGAGATTGTGCCCACGTAGGTCGGGACAATAAGTGGTCGTGCATTTTTGTTGATTATCTTAGTTTTCGAATTCTGCTGAGAATTCGGAGAGAACATGTGGTTCTGGTTGAGTCGGATTTATGTGTAGAAATCCGAAAGAGAGCAGGGCGCTCTGTGGGTTATCGTTGTTTCAATTCGAGAGTGCGACTTTGGCTTTCGATGCTCGCTGGACTTGATCACCCAGAATCCTCGAACCCAAAGCCTAAATGTAACTTGAGAATGATTCGACGAGTCACAATAGTTAGAACATGTACGGATGCGTAAGGCATGCCTGCAGAGCTATTGTGGATGGAAATAATAGTTAGAACATGTACGGATGCGTAAGGCATGCCTGCAGAGCTATTGTGGATGGAAACAATGGTTAGAACATGTACGGATGCGTAAGGCATGCCTGCAGAGCTATTGTGGATGAAAACAATGGTTAGAACATGTACGGATGCGTAAGGCATGCCTGCAGAGCTATTGTGGATGAAAAGAATAGTTAGAACATGTACGGATGCGTAAGGCATGCCTGCAGAGCTATTGTGGATGGAAACAATAGTTAGAACACGTAAGGATGCGTAAAGCATGCCTGCAGAGCTATTGTGGATGAAAACAATGGTTAGAACATGTAAGGATGCGTAAGGCATGCCTGCAGAGCTATTGTGGATGAAAAGAATAGTTAGAACATGTACGGATGCGTAAGGCATGCCTGCAGAGCTATTGTGGATGGAAACAATAGTTAGAACACGTAAGGATGCGTAAAGCATGCCTGCAGAGCTATTGTGGATGAAAACAATGGTTAGAACATGTACGGATGCGTGAGGTATGCCTGCAGAGCTATTGTGGATGGAAACAATAGTTAGAACATGTACGGATGCGTGAGGCATGCCTGCAGAGCTATTGTGGATGAAAACAATGGTTAGAACATGTACGGATGCGTAAGGCATGCCTGCAGAGCTATTGTGGATGAAGGCAATAGTTAGAACGTGTACGGATGCTTAGAGCATGTCTGCAGAGCTATTGTAAGTGAAAACGATAGTTAGAACATGTATGGATGTGGAAGACATGCCTACAGAGCTATTGTAAGTGGACAATGGTTAGAAATTGCACGGATGCGTGGGACATGCCTGCAGAGCCATTTGTGGCTTGGTAATAGGACCTACAGTGTGACTGTAGAGTATTAAAAAAAAAAAAAAATACAGCAAAAGCATAAAGGTCACGGACGAACTTGTAGAGTTAGGAAAGCCGAAAGTAAACTAATGCTCGATCGTTCGATGCCTGTTTTTGTGTTTTAGAAGTGAACTAAATGGTTGAATACTGGGCACTCGAGACGCGTGCTAGTCAGTATGGCCGTGTCGCATCGCAGTCGAGGACGAAGTCCGGACGACGCACTCGACCTTTTTATGACGTTTATGGAGGGTCATAAGTCGAACGTCGAGTGACCAGATGTCGTCAGGATGTTTGAGAAATACTTAGACTGTTGGGGGTGCGTGGTGCAGGTACCACGAGTGGGTTGTATCGCGTAGAGGCCCAGGACATAAAGAATAAAGAAGGACGAAGAGGTCTCAGGCTTTTGGGGAATGCATTCCTGGCACTCTCGCTCGAGTCATCGAGTCAGAAAGAACATACTTTGAAAAGGCTCTGCGCGATACACTCCGCTAGCACCACCATCGAGAGATCTCTTTATAACGATTATTCTGCATCTTTTAATCTTGGTATCAAATCATTTAATAAATTCTGGACGCTGTGTCACTGCGGCCGTCAGTGAGATATTTATTGTGTCTTGACAGCACACTCTTGCTCTCTCTATTTTATTTTTAACACACGTTATTTGTGTGTTTCTGACATGTATATATTTTCTGAAAATAATGTCATGTGTTTTTACTTTTCTAATTTCTACTAATATTTTATGTTTCAGAAAAAAGTGATCACATCATTGATTTTTGGATCTTGCAACATCAAAAGTCCGTTGAATCATACAATGCCAGCTCTCATCACTAAAGACGTCCAACTGCAATATAGCGGATGTGGACGTAAGACTAAAAACAACCCAGGCAAACTTTCTTTTGCAGCGACAAACACTTTCAAGTGCATTCGAGGTATGTTTATTTGTATTTTACTATCAAAAATAATTGGTCTGCGCAACAATATCTGGAAAACAATTTAATATTTTTCTCTCTTTACAGATGTTTTCCAGATAAAATTTTCCACCGAGGAATCCACCGCTCTACTGCCACATTTGAGCTGTTGGCTAGCGGGGGCTGGAGATCGCGAGGGCGGTCGTGCGGCACGGATGACAATCGGTCCTAACGACAAAAATGATAACAAATAGAGCGTGATAATTTATTATCTTTGCGACTTACTATCTTTAACTTCATGTGATAATCCTCTCGATGTGACATTATTTTATAGTATCTTGATCTCTTCATAATTATAATCTTAATTTTCATCACAATATAAGTATACGAATACGAATTAAAACAAAAATTAAAGAAAAACGACATTTCATCATTGAATGATGATATTATGTATTACGTACGATATGTACGATATTAGTATTACGTGGGATATTAGTATACATAGTAGAAAAATACATTAAAAATATATTAAAAAATCGGTTCTTTTTTAATGACCTGTTTTTATTGAATCGCCTTCGAGCAAAAAGATTGGCACAGTACTAATGCCAACTCTACGCCGGTATTGGCCCAATTGTTAGGCCGAAATTCGCGGAGCGTTGGGTGGTTTCGCACCCAACACTGGCCCGACTCTGCCAAGAAAATCGGGCCAGCATTGGTATCAGCTTTGGTGGAATGTTGGTTGATGAATGGCCAACTTGTACCCCGAGGGTTAGCATAGTAGTGATTCCAACTCTACGCCAGTATTGGTCCAATCGTCAGGCCAACGTTGGCGGAGTATCGAGTTATTTTCCCAACCAGTACTGGCCCAATGCTATATATCAGTCCTAGTTTACCATAGGACCGTTCCTATCACTCCAACCTTGGTTCAAGCGTCGGCCTAGTAGTGACACCAACTGTCGGGCATCCGGCGGACAGCGTTAGCGCAATACTGTGCCGAGCTTGGGCCGTTTGAACATTTTTTCATGGGTAGTTTATTCTTGACGTAAACATAAGTATTTGATTTATTTTATTGTGATTGAAGTGATTTAATTTAGTAACTAATAATGGGAGATCGACTTCGTCATAAAGGACGTTTTATAAAAAAAAAAAAAAAGTGCTGGATAAAAAAATCAAAATAGCGAGTAGTTTACAAGCGAAAAAAGAAGCAGCAAATAAACCTGTTACGTCTAACCTCTTGGAGGGTCCTCGTCTAGTAGAATTCAGAGAATTATGTAAAAACTTAAAATGCTGTCAATGTACTAACGTACTCTGTCTCGATGATACAGTGGATGAAACACGTTCAGGGTTATATTCTATCCTGAGAGTCGAATGTATGAAATGTAATGCTATAACACGAGTATCAACTGGAAAATCTCATGCCGTCCACAATAATAAAAAATGTAAACATTCTGCTACCACCACGGGCGTAGTACTCAATAAGTTTATTAAATATACATTAGTTATTATTATTTTATTGAAACATGATAACTCATTAAATTGTATGGTTACTCGAAAGAAAAGAAAATTTAATCATTGTAAGTAAATAAAATACTGATTTTTACGTATTTATCATAGGTGCTGTACATGCTGGCTATGGCTGCGCTGGACTAAACAAAATATTGGCTTGTTCAAATATGCCTGGAGTTTCTACGAAAATGTTTAAGAGGTACGAAAGAGAAGTTGGCCCTGCAATTGAAAAGGGTGCCCAGGTAAGCTATAGGAAAGCTGCTGAAGAAGAACGGCAACTAGTGATTGATAACGTCGAAAAATTGTGTGAATTGTTGTAAGTTTTATTTGGTTTTCCGCAATAACGCTGCGTCAATTTCTTTGCAATTATCTCTATCACTTAAAAAAATACTTTTTTACACATATACTTATTGATGTCGGAAGTGCGAATATTCTGCGAATATTTTAACAGGCACTGTTGTAATCTTATTATATCTGTATCTGTAAAAATATTCGTGGAGTGTGCCGAACGACACTTATATTAATATATATGTATATAAATAATGAGTTGGAGATGATTGTTAAATTTACATACATTGGAATTTTTACTTTCACCTTAAATTTGAAAATTTTGGTATAGTAATGATTTATAATTGTACATATTTTACAAAATTGTTTTTTTCTTATACATCCAGAACAAGGTGTTCTTCAAAAATGTGTTGACTTATTGATCAATTAACTAGTGACAAACCAAATACATATATATAAATATACACATCGATTGTTTATACATAAATCAATAAATACTAAAAATATTACAAAATAAACCTTCATTTTTCCTGTATTATGTCATCCCTAACTTTTCTCCTTTTGTTTTACTAGGCCACAAGAAATAGCAGAAGATATTCATCCGCATCGCATGAGTTTAATTTCGGCTGGAAAGATCATCGACAAAAATAACAACGAAAATTCAAAATTAGACTCAGCTGCCGGAGAAGTTGTCAATATTATTGTGTCCTACGACATGGGATGAAGTAAGCGAGGGAATGAAAGAAGTTACGACAGTCTGAACGGTTATGGCACTATTATTGGGGTTTTGAGTGGAAAAATTTTGGATTACGCTGATCGGATTCGAAAATGTAAATACTCTCATCAAGGTAAAAGCAAGGATGACCACAACTGTGGAATCATTTTGAGGGCAGTGCTAAAGCGATGCAGGCAGATGCTGGAGCAGCATTAATAAATGACGATAAGATTCTTAAAGAATATAATCTTGCTGCTTGAGTATTAATTGGCGATGAGGACAGTTCGACGATTGCGGCAGTACGTCGAGGAAATCCAGAAAATGTTAACAAGCTTTGTGATAAAAAATCATTTCAAAAAAAATTTCGGCAAGGATTTATACAAACTAGCTAATTACAAAGAAATGAAAAAAAAGGTACCATTGAACACATTGAAAATGCTTTGGATATGCTATTGCTCAAAATTCCGGCAACAGTAAGAATTTAGCAAATACATGACGTAGTATTCCAGATCATTTATTTAATTGCCACGAAAATTTTGGCGCTTGGTGTAGCCGGAAAAATGGTTCTACTTGACAAAAAATCACCCTTTCAGATACTTCACTATATAATGAATTATCTGCTTCATTTACAAAGTACGCCACCAATGCTCAGAAATTCTTGATTGCTGCATCGAGTCAAGCGAATAAGTCGTTTAACAATATCATGGCTCACAAATCACCCAAGAATATTTGTTACAGCCGAAGTGAATCATCGAGTTTTCGTCTTGCTAGCTCAGTGTGTGTGAAAAATGATGGTGAATCATATCTCATGAAGGTTCGTAAAACTTTGGGGCTGCCATCAGGGCAGTACACAGCTTTCTATGCTAAACAATCTGATCTCAAGCGGGAAAAACGATCTGAAACTGCTAAATTACCCGATGCTAAAAAACGAAGGATTTCTGTAGCCGAAGAACGCGAGAAGTTGAAGAAAAAAAATGAGAGCACCGAAGGTATACATTATCAGCCAAATTTCGGTTTTTCCGAGTCATGTGAGGCTTCCATAGACTTTGATAACTCACAATTGGAAAGCAGTGAGATCAAAATAACACCTAAAACCTGTATTCTAGTATATTTTGATTTGGAAACGTCTGGTTTCAGCAAATCGGACGGAATTTTACAAATTGCGCCATCGTGTGAAGGTCGAGCATTTAGTGTTTACATAGATCCAACAGAGCACATTGATGAAAAGGCTTCTGTCCATACTGGACTAAAGAATATAAAAGGTGATTTATACCTAAGGGGAACCAAAGTTTTGTCTGTTCCGCTGAAGGATGCGCTTCAAGGCTTTCGACAATTTTTAAGCCTATCATGTAAACCATGTTTACTTGTTGCGCATAACGTGAATTTTTGATAAATCGCATTTACTCCGTGCAATTTTAAAATGCTTAAAAAACATTTTAGCACTAAAAAAATTCCAGGTGAATTTAAACTTTCAACATCAGCTGGTGAACATTTGAATGTCAAGTTAGATGATCAATTTCATGAAGCAATGTATGATGTAAATATCTTAGAGCAGTTAGTCGCATTAACTGATGAAAATAATTTATTTTTAAATTCTAAATCTTACAGAACATATTTAAATAATGTAACTAAATTAAAAATGACTGCCACTGCAATGATAGATTTGTCTCCTTTAAAAGGCATAGTGTCAGATCATATTTAAAAAAATGGCTTCTGAAGGTATAAAATATAATGATTTAGTAACAAAATATCAAAGTGAGGGAACTGAAAAGCTTATGCAATACTTAAGAAGTCCTGGTTGTGATAAAAAGGGAAGAGTTTCCAAAGACAAACGAGTACTTGATAAGTTAGTCAAGTTTTTCGAAAAAAATAATGCTATTTGTATCGAATAATCTATTTTTTTAATATATTGCTCAAAAATATTTATTATGAATGAATATTTTAATAGACAAATATTATTTATCACTGAAGTTTTGTTGTATAGTTCGTTATAGATATTTCGTTTAACATATTCTATATTTGATATGATTGTCATAAATAAATTAATAAAACGTTATAAAAAATCTTTGTTTTTATATAATTATTATTTCTACTAATTATTAGTATCCAATGAAAAATTATTATTACTTTATTGTGTCTTTAGCCGTTTCGTATTTTCTCGCTCATTTTTATGCTCCGACATTTCACCCGTTCCAACGTTGCCGCTTCGTTTACTCGGGACTGTTTCTCATATCCCCTCCACTAAAAGTAATCCTTCAAATATGTAATTCATTTTGATTTATTATGTAAACGACGAGGTAAATAATTTTCATCTTTTTTTCAATTGCTCAAAATATATGTTTCTTCATTGTATTAATTTTTTGTGAGAACGGTGAAATTCCTTCAAGGAAAAAAAAATAAACACTTGCCATTTTCCCACGCTTTCCCCATGGTTCATATCATTTGCTACACAAACAACATCATTTTTAATTGCAAATATCTCCTGTTAGACGAGGTAAATCGCCTCCTAATTTTAACAGCGTATGTATTAAGCATTTAACTACTTATATTCCAAGTTTGAAAGATTTCTTGAAATTTAGCTTGCGCGACCGTACTACACGGAAAAAAAAATTCTGTTCGGCGAGCTGTATTCTACAGCTCCAGTAACTATACGCACTCTACGGTCTATCTTGTAGTTACAGCAACTATATATTAGTCAGCTCTGATAGCTGCAAGTTGTTCAGCTCTCACAGCTGAATGGTTTTGCTCTAAGAGCTGTAAGTTGCGCTGTGCTCTGGTACGTTGACATATTTCATAACCTTCAAATTTCATGAGTATGATTTAAATACAGTTGATAGATAATTGTTTAAATAGTCCATTCAAATATGTAAATGACACTGAATAAATAATGATAATAATGATGGAAAATAATACTAATAGCAATATAATTGTACTATTTAATAATAAGCGCTGTGAGCGGAGCCGAAAAATTCTGGTCTAGCTCTTCGAACGAAGCTGTTTAGCTGAGAGAGCTGAACAACGTACAGCTATGACAGCTGACTAACAGTCAGTTATACGAACCATGCAGTGCTCTTCCAATAACAGAACGTTTAGTTCGACGAACTGTTTACAAGTAACTATCTAATATTTAGTTCCACGAGCTGAATTTTTTTTTCCGTGTACCTTAATGGCATTGAATTTTCAACTTCGAATGGTATGTGATTCGTTTACGATTTGTATACCGAAACTATTACTGCTTAAGCTTCCCAGCTTGTACAGCTCTTTCACAAATTTATACTTGTGTCCTATAACGTATATCGATTTTCCAATTTGACAAATATTTGAAATGTTAACAATAGAACCATCGAAAAGTAAAACAGAGTTATTCCTACCATCATCTCTTTGCAATTTGCAACAGTGCGTGATTAAAACTTTATATTGAGAATCATTAGTCTCATCAGGAGGAACGATCCTATTGTAATGTACTACTTTTAATGTTACATTAGCATTGATTTCACGATTTTTAAGATCCGTGATTAATTTATATTCGAAGAGTCGCCTTTCAATTTGCTGCAACGGCTTATCCCCTTTTCTTATAAATTTTTTTATTGCACAAATATAACTTTCGAATGGAAAAGCGCTATATTTGTTAATTGCACCATATTTTTCTACATCTATATATAGATGTGTAAGTTTCTATTATAGAAACTTAACAATGATGATTGTTGGGCAGGTTGAGATAACCAACACGTGTTGTTGCAGTGAATAATCGCTATAATTGAAGGAATGTTTAGTACAATATATATATATATATATATATATATATATATATATATATATATAACTATGACTAACTTATACCACTATACGGATCTTACCTAAATCAACACAAATTGTTGGTATTCTATAAGTTAGAAATGAGTACGACTATGACGTAGCATAGTTTATCCACGACTGCTCCTTTCGAGTCCGGTCGTTCGTAACGCCCACGCTAAGCCGACCAGTCCTAGGACTCACGCATGTAAACAACCAACAATAATTTTGGAGGCCGTCAAACTTACAATCTCAATCTACCCTCTCAAGATACACATGCAGGTGTGGAGGATGGCAAGTAAGGGATTAGTTTACTAGTGTGGAAAATGTTGGATTCCTTTTTTTTTCCACTGTCAATGATAAATATCCGATCTGATATTTTCTTTTTGATTTTGTATGGACCTATTCTGATGGGATCTAATTTCCCTCTATTTAATTTGTTGCTATTCTGTATATATACTAAATCTCCTTCCTCATATTTCATTGCTACTGAATTTTTATCATAGTATTTTTTATTTTGTTCATGTATTTTTTTCGAATTTTCATATGCTATTTTTCTATTATTTTCTAGATTGTTTTTATTGTTTTCGTTTAGTTCTTTCGGTAGCATAAAATCGTCTATCCCGGTTAGTAGGTATTTTGGAGTAAAACCCGTCGAGCTGTGAATTGCGTTATTGTATTCCTTTACACTTTCTTGTGCTAATACGGACCATGGTCGGTTTCTTTCGTTATAAATTTTACATCTTATTCTATTTATCAAAGTTTGGTTTGATCTCTCATTCAAACCATTAGAGAAAGCACAATCAACTGCGGTGAAAATCAAATTTATGTTTTCTGATTTTAAATATTGTTTGAATTCTCTCGAGTTTATACCTTCATATTGGTCTGTTAACAACGTTCCTAGATCGTGTTTATTTTTTATCGCTTTTACCAATTTTATGAAATCTCTGGCACTTTGCGTTTTTTAAGTTTCAATGAACGCATACCTTGTGAAGTGATCAACAATCAGTGTAAGTATTTTTTTGTACTTCTATTTTCTGCAAAACCTCATACTGTGTCCAGAGAAATTATTTCCAATGGTTTTTTCGCGGATCCTAATTGTGAAAGCGGAGCTTTGTAATTCGCAATTCTGGATTTATTTTTTGTACATGTCTCACATGTGCGACATGTTATTTTTATATGTTTATGCATATTCTTAAGATAAAATTTTCTTGTTATTGTTAGTGTTAATTGTTTTACTCCCACATGACCCTGTTTTTCATGCACGGTTTTTATTAATTCAATGCCAAATTCTTCGGTTATCCAAATTTTCATCTTATTATTTAAAGTTCTGTAAATTATGTTATTCTGAATATTACACTTTTTGTCTATTTTCAGTTCAACTGCCACCCAGACGACAGATAGCGAGTGGGAGTCTCCGGTGAAAACAGCTGAGAACCGCCGTCCCCCAACGCCACCCAGCTCACCAGAGAGCCGATACACTCCGCCACCCAGAACTGTGACCGAACCCCCTCGACGACCGACATCCGCACTGAAGCCTCCACCGCATTGTTTTACCACAAAAACGATCCCATGTATCACTTGGCAACCATTGCAATAACTGTATATATATAAATAAAATAAATAATAAGTATAAATAAACTCAACACCACAACTCATCTTTGATTTCAAGCGACTCACACCTTCCACGCGGTTCGGTCGAACTACGAGCTATCAAATAGCGAACAATTATTAAACAGCTAAAAGAGAGTTTTTATACAATCGACCCGGTCTCCATTTTTTTTCTTCAGATTTTTTCTCATCCGGGTTACCAAATAACGAAGCGGAAAAAAAAAATTGAAAAAAATCTATACACTCTCGGAATTGTTTTTTTTTTCATTCTTTTTTTCTCTTCTCGGTTATCAAAAACACAAAAAAGAAAGCGGGATTAAGTAAGAATATGAAATAAAAAAAAATGTAAGGAAAAAAAAAGTCGGTCCACTCTCACTTTCATTTATTTTCTCTCTTCTGAGTTACCCGTAATAAAAAAGGGGCGGGGATTAAGTAAAAAAAAGAGGCGCCAAAAACGGGGAACAAATCGATTCACTCTCGGTATTTTGTTGTTTCAATTATTTGTTCTCTTCTGAAAGAAAAAAATAAATAAATAAAAAACAAAATAAAAAAATAAAAAGCGACCCGGGATCGAACCCGTGTCCCGCAATACTCCATCCTCACGTGCTATCCACACAGCTGCGCTACAGCTACGTCCGTGTACGCGCGTTTGCTCGATATGTTTACGGACCTTGCTCGGAATTCGCTGATGATTCTTTGGAAGATTCAGTTCGAGAAAAAAATAATTTCCCCCAACCACTTGCCCATTGCACATTTTGCATAAATGTTATCGAGCTGGCTTCGTATATTTTTACATAGACTGCGTGTACAAATATTCGAGAACACCAGGCGTCACATATTTTCATATCAATAAAAAAATAATGTTTATTAAAAAAAAAAAATAAGTATTCGGGCTGGGAATGGTTAATTATTTTGGTTCAGCGTCCGCTAATTGAATCCAAAATTTATCAAACCTGGAGATACTTTTATTCACTGACATTCATAATTGAAACAAGCAAAATCCCAATTCTTGCATTCCTGGAAACATCTGTGCGAGCGGGGACAAGGATGCGATTGGCAACCACTTGTTCGAGCGACCGAGTATATCTATATATACACGATTATGGGCCACCTTCGGTGCATGGCCGCCTAGGTGTCAGGTCGGAAATGGGCCACCTTCGATGCGTGGCCGCCTAGGTGTCACGTCGACGCTCCAATCTAGCTGGTATCACGAAAAGCCGAGCATTGGAGATCTCCCTACTCATCTCTGTTGTGAGTGTTGTAACGCTAAATTCTGTTACCCTCGGATGAGGACTTACCGTTGACACTTTGGCGCGATTCTCCACTTATTCAAAATATCAAACTATAACAAAATCAATTATGTTGGGCGCCAGACGCGTTAGCGTCGATTTTCAGACAATAATACAAATCAATAAAAATAACACAAAACCGTACAAAAAATAAATAGAGAACCCGTTGTATGGCTGGCTAGGCTCAGGTACGCACACGTACAACCTGGTAGAGTGGCGGTATTCAAGGCAGCTAACAGTAATTACAGAATTAACGAAAATAACGAAATAAAGAATAAACTCAAGTCAGAAGGAAAATGAACAGGTCAGTCGATCATGTATTGTCGAGAAGTTTACATGGTTGAGACAGGCAAATAAAATGGTATCGACAGCGGTAGTTAATAAAATAAGCAATCGTTGTTCACAATAATTTCGGTAGAATAGCAGTAAACGGTAGCTTTGAAACGAGAGACGGCAGTTAACAGAGAAAAATGAACGTAGGTCGGGAGATGCGATATAATGCAAGAATTTACTTAAAACTACACGTCACTGGGCGACGTGATCTTACCCAAGGTGCAAATGACGCTACGAAAATTATTATTCTGTCGATTAGAAACGAGAGAACTCTACTGCAATCGGTAGAAAACAACGTAACAATAGTTCGGTAGGTAATACGACGAATTTACCATAGATTATAACCAGTACGAGAGATTGACATTCATTAACAATTTACAAAATCGGTAGTGTAAACGGTCGACTAGATAACTTTCGGTAGAATTATTCATAAACGGTAAAATCAATAATTTATAATGATCACGGACCTGAGGAATTAAACAATGAATTCCTGAACATAACTCTCGATAGAATTATTCATAAACGATAGAGTCAATAATTTATAACGATCACGGACCTGAGGAATTAAACAATGAATTCCTGAACGTAACTTTTGAGAGAATACGAAATACAAAATTATGAGAGAGTGAGAATTTCGGAGAGTTTACAAAATAAAGAAATACACTAAATACACTGCAGTACACAAGAATAATTCGCAGAACTTAACTTAACAAAATACAGAGAAAAGAATAACAGGCAAAAATAATATAAAATTGCCAATAGTAATAGAAAAAAAAGGTGCGGTAATATTTAGAGGCTGATTCTACGCTCGGTTGTAGTCCAAGGAACTCGATATACGGTACAATAAGCACAAAAATAAATAAAAATATAATAAGCAACAACAGAAATGAAATATAAAGCACACTACTATTACAAAAGAGTATGGAATGAAATATAAAGCCAATAGGGCTCAAAATACGATAGAAAGTACAGAAGCAGGCTAATAGTAACACCATAAATCCATTAAATAAGAAACAGCTTTAGGAACGTTCATGTCACTACCATCGTATATCATTTCAAAAGTTTGCCGTTGTACTTCTTCACATCTATTAGAATCATTTTCACTATTATCAGGGTCGTTTTCAATATTTTCTTTACGATCTGAGTCTGCATTTGAATCCGCATTTAAGTCTGCTTCTGAGTCCACATTTGAGTCTATATCTGAGTCCGCTTTTGAATCGACATTTGAGTCCACATCTTAGTCCGCATTTGAGTCCGTATCAGAATCCGTATTTAAATCATCTTCAAAGTCTGCATTTGAATCAGCGTCTGGGTCCGCATTTAAATCAGTATCTAAATTCGTATCTGAAACCTTTATTTGTTGGTTTAAATCAACACGAACCTCTAAGGCATGGTAATTTTCCATGCATTTTTTCCATCTTTGTTGTGTCTTCAAAGGAACCTAAAAGATGAAGAATTATAATTAATATTTAATATTATGCAATAACGTAATTACATATTAATAGTATGTAAAGAAAATTTACGATTGTTTGGAAATTTCATTGTGATGAAATTGAAAGAAAACAATGTTATTACAAATTATTTTTACTTTATAATGAGAAAATATTGCAAACAATCAATTATTTGTTAATTATTTATAAAATAATACTAATGTATTACCCTATTGTGTGACTCTAAATTAAGCAAACAAATGTAAATTTTTCAGATTTTAAATAAATGAACAAATAGTTACTATTTAAAAATGATAAATAAAAAAAATTCACTTACAAATTTTTCAATTTTTTGAATGTGCATTTTTTTATCAATAAATATTTAATATTATTCTTCTCGTGACTTTTTTTAAAATTAGCTCATGCTTATTTGAGATTCATAGTCGTTTCCATCGTTAGTTAACAAGTATTTAATTTATTTCTTTAAAGCAAGAGGTGTCAAATACTTGTCACATTTTTTGTTTTCTTACAAATAATCATCACAGTTTATAAATGTTGTAAAGTAGGATATTAATCATGACACTGAAAAATGTAATAGAGCATCATATTAATATTAAATTATTACCTCCTGATCACTGTATTTCCATAATTTATATTTTTTTTTCACTGGACAAGCAGTCAAATGTTCATTTGCTTCTAAAGAAATTTTTAATAACGATAAAAGTTATATTATAACCTAAAAAGTATATTTATTCACTTATTTATGCTTATTTATTTTATTTATTTATTGTAACGTTATTTTGTCAATTTTTTGATGGTTATTTATGCAATAATTAAATTTTATTTTACTGTTATTGACCGTGTTAATTTACACAAAGTAAATTACACATCTGTTTTAAGGCTGCCATATTCAAATTTAATCAGAACATATATGCTCAAACTTATGGTTTACCGATGGGCTCGCCGCTCTCTCCAATTTTGTCGGATTTAGTTTTGGATGATCTTGAACAATATTGTCTCAACAAACTGGACTTCAAGCCTTCATTCTATTTCAGAAATGTAGATGACATAATCACAAACTGATGAATATATATATATGACATAATCACAGCTGTCCCTTCGGATAAAGTTGCAGAAATGCTATCTGTCTTCAACCAATTCCATCCGAGATTACAATTTACCTCTGAAATAGAGTTTAATCATCGAATTAGCTTTTTAGATGTCTTGATCATTAATGATAACCAGCTCATCAAAACAGATTGGTTTCATAAGGCTACCTGGTCACAAAGGTATTTAAATTTCCATTCTCAACATCCCAAATCTTACAAAATTGGAACGATTCATTGCTTGGTTGACAGAGCGATCCGACTCTCAAGTATGGAATTTCATAACAAAAACATGTCCTTGATTCAGCAGGTACTAAGTAAAAATGACTATCCATCTCGTCTGCTCAACAAGCATATACAGTTCAAATACGATTCCATCTTGTCATCGACTAGCTCCAACAATAATATCGATGCATCTGCTGCACAAGCTAATCAAAAAAAACTATATTTCCATCCCATACGTTGCGGGGTTGTTTGAGTCACTCAACAGAACATTCTTTAAGTACAAAATTCAATTTGTGGGTAAATGTGCACATGATCTATCCTCTATGTTTGATTCGGGTAAGGACCCCTTACCCCCGGGTATGCGTTCTGGTGTAGTTTACAAAATTCCCTGCAACCAATGCAACACGTCCTACATAGGCCAAACAAGTAGGCAACTACACACCAGGATAACCGAGCATAAACGCAATATCCATGAACACGAGGATAATTATACTGCACTGACGAGGCATGGAATCGATTTCGACCATTCTTTCAATTATTCTCAAGCCAGCATTATTGACGTTGAACCATTGTATTACAATAGGCTACTGTTAGAAATGTGAAATATTGTTGCACATCCCAATTCTGTCAATCGAAGACAAGACATCGAACATCTGAGTACTATTTACACCTCTGTGATACAACCATTGTAATTATCCATTACCGACTGAGCTTGCTCTCGATTTTACCTTCTTAACAAAATTTTGGTTTCCTTTTAACCCGTTGACTCTGCGTTTGCTCTGATAACTATCGATATCGATCTCCCCCCACTACACACTGGACGTTCCACATGTGCAAATGTGCTCTTGATTTAAACCTATAACGGCTGTGTGTTTTATTTTATCAAATTAACTACAAGGAGTCTTGGGAACTACGTAGCGCGATCGCAGTGTGTTTCGGCTTTTGTTTTTTATTGTTTCTATTTATTATTTATTTACCAACACGCATTCACTACTTAAGAGTGTTCCCTGTCTGCTGTCATTGAAAGTGTCATCCCACACTAGGTAACTCCTTTCATGTATATCTGCATAAACATCCTTGCTTATTATCTAAACCACATATTCTTAATTTGTTATAACGGAGTTGTACATTATTTTATTATTTTTGTTCGTGACAGATGTTTAAATAAATTGGTTCTGAGGAGGGCCCCCATCAGGGCTGAAATGTTGACACTATAAAAAAGTGTTTTGAGTTATGACCTTCATATTCAAGAATAACATTAATCAATATCAAGTATCATTGGAAAAAATGCTTATTTGTTAGTTGAAGTTAATGATGAAAATAAAGTAGAAGGCGTATACAACAGGGTGAATTTAAGGTTGTATCGTCAATCCACCTAGTATGCAGGATGTTTCTGAAAATTAGCAGATAAATTTCATGATCGCACAGGTCCGATTGATCCTCCATGTCTCACCCAGAAACAATTAAGTGTAAGGTGACATATTAAGAAAATTTTATTAAATAGATTATAAGGATTTAGGTACCATGAATGACTAAGGAATGTGTGTATGCGTGAACGTATGAGTGGGAAAACGTAGCAATAGTGAAATAAAACAAAGTGTACTGACAGTTTTTTGTTTTTCATAAACGATGAAAACGTCCATGAAAAAAGGAGGGTAATGTGACACTACGAGCATATGAATATGGGCGGCAATATGTTTCGGATTTGACCGGACGGAACGAGAGTGAGATTTGACCAGTCTGGTGGAACCGGCAACAAATCCGGAAGATATCAGCGAAGAAGAATCTGCGGAAAGACGCCAACTAGTACAGACCTTAGATCAGAATACTCCGCAGAAGTCGAAAATATAATCAATTTTAAAATTTGCAAAGTTCCACATATATCATACAGTACATAATTCACCAAATCTTCGATACCGTTACGATCCAGGCTGCTCTCATCTCCTAACACAACGTGTGGAAACTACGAAACCAAAAAGTGAAGACAAGAATTACAAGCATCCATCGAACGAGAGGGAGGGAAAGAAGAATATCTGGATTGGAAAGTGATTAATCGGTTATAACAGTATTCGACGAAAAAAAACAAGGAACCAGTGGTATTTTATATATTGTGTATCGGAGGCGTATTTGTAAAGTGTGTGAATGGATAACTTTTGATCTTTTTTATATGCCCACTTTTATTTCTACTATTTATTTTAATCTCTTTATTTGAGTACATTTATCTACACCATTGTATCTATACAATTTTATCGATTATTTTACCTTTAATTTGTTTATTCATTTGCTTGCACAATTCTGGTAGGATAAAGTGTTACAGATGGTAATCCTGCTCAGTATAAGAGGAACCGCAGGTTCGGACATTTGGTTCACGCAATCGGTTGAGCGTCCGCTGATGCAAAGCTACCATCCGTAAAATTAAGCTTAAACGCCTCTAAGGTCGTATCCTCTCTAGTCAGAGGGGGAAGCGATATTTATAGGAATCTCGTGGGTCGACAGGCTCAAAACAATGTGACTTTACTAGGAGGCGAGTCCACGGATCGGTCATTGCACGAGCTCTGTTTGCCGGGCTAGGTCTTCGGCATTCGTGGGGGTCTTCCGGCTCCTCGGTCTCACCTCGAACAGTCGATCATGGGTCATCCAGTTGGATGTGAAGACTCGGAATCATCTGTAAACGACTTAGGTACCTGGCCGGGTGTTGTACTCGGTAGAGTAGTTTCCACGCTGCAATCTGTTGAGACTCAGCCCTAGGCTTGGGGATTTGTCTTGTCGATTAGAGAGGCTTCAATGTTACAGCGTTGGTTCGACTCCGGTCAAGCGACGCATTGCTCGTCCTATCGGATGATTCATGGGCGGACCGGTAGTGCTCGCTAAGCGTGTGATGGCAATGCGTGTCCGGGGACTTGGAACAAAAATTTTTGCGTCCCCGGTGCCCCTTGAGGAACGCAGTTCGAATCGCCGATTCAAACGCAAGGCCGACAAGTGACCGAAGGGACCGGTAGACCTCGCTTCGTCGGGATTTGGGAGGTTACGTCCCGTGCCGGGATGGGCAATAATATCCCGGTCGAAGAGGTGAACCCAAAGCCGGTAAGCCGACGTGAGTCGTCGAAACGTGGCCCTAAGTTTGATGATACGTCGACCATCGGTCACCTTTAACCCTAGGGATCTTGCGACTCTTTTGTCGACCAAAAGGCAATGCGCCGAGTCCCCGAGGCGGCACAACATGACTTGTGAATATTTTCATCTGAATCGACCGAAAGGCCATGCGCCGCTCCCAGAGTCGACCCTAGACCGATGGGCCGATGGTGGGCCGATGAACGCCTGAGCGTCGGCCCATAGAGACACAACGGAATTTGTATAAATTTTCGTCCGAGTCGACCAAAAGGCAATGCAGTAGTATAGCAAGGGGGGTTCTGAGTACAAACACCTTCTTTACCGACCGAGCCGCTCCGCACATCCCAGACGCAAACCCTTGAAGGTTACCCCCACTCTCGTCAGATAAAACGTGCTCTGCCGTACCGACTTGAGGTCAAAAACGTGCAACCTTACCGACGGTTATATCGGTCGACGGTGAAAAATCGCACTACCTTACCGACAATTCTTATCGATCAAGGGTAAAAATCATGCTGTTTTACCGACCAAAGGTCAAAGTCTGTAATGTTCGCCTGCTAACGGTGGAGGGCGCAGCGAGGGCGAGAACTTTTCTACCGTCCCGCATTCTTTTCCCACGATTAGACTGCTGATGTGTAACATTAACCACTTCAAATTCCTGTCCCACGATAGGACTGCTGATGTGTAACATCAACCACCCCCCCACATTCTTTTCACACGTTATCAACCACGTGACATTCCAAATTTAATAGTTCCGAGAATTGTTTTTGATCCACTCGGATATCGCTGATGTGTAACATCAACCACATCACATTCCTTTCCCACGGTATCAACCACGCGACATTCGAAAATTAATGGTTCTAAGAATTGTTTTTCACTTACCCGGATGTCGGTTTGATATCAACCACGTGACATTTGTTTGGCTTGTAACTGTCATGTAAACTCAACGATGAATTTTGAACGGGTTCAGTCAAGACCAGAGTGCAAGGTCGACCGATAGTCGCGGTACATTCAGAGCCATGGATCTGCGGTGTTGGGTTACTACCGCTCTAAGAATGCTGAAAGGTGCGCGCGCATACACAAACATACGTACAGCTGCCCTATAAAAGGGATGGTCATCACTGCAAACGATCATTAGGTCTCAACTTGTCAAGTATACATGAGGGAAAAGCTCAAGATGCAATCCGTGAAGGGTTTGAGATTGATCGATATTATGAAATCGGTGTACAAAATCTTGGACAAATCATCATAAACAGCAGAGATTCAGAAATGGATAAAATTTGGAAGTCGAAATATTCGGCTTCTGAACAAAATTTTGCGAAAGGCTTCATCGATTGGAGAAAAGACGAGAATTATCACAACGATCGGACTCTTGAACGCGCTTGCGGAAAAATTCAAACGTCTTCAGAAATCGGGTAAAGGTACGCGGAGAGTAAGAAGAAGCGATCGAGGTCACTGGGAAGATTTGGAATCAGCTTTCGAGGAGAGAATTCGAACTGGATCCATCGTCACTTTGAAGCATAACGATGTGGAGAGATTTCTAGAAGACGCAAAGGTACTAGCTGTGATAAGACTAAAAAACGCTCCGAAGAAAGACAGGAGCTTGAAAGCCAACATTATCCTGGCTTGTGAATTTGAAGTTAGAAAAGATGATCGCACGGTGGAAGAGATCAAATTTTTTAATACGAGAAATGAAATCATCCTTCAGACAACAAATATCAACGAATGGTTCATCGAAAACGCGACGGAGCGTTTGTTGAAAAAGGTGGAAGATTTCCAGGAAAAGGATTCAGGCTGGTCGCTGACTGAAATAATCAATTCGACTGTGAATATCAACAAGTACGTGCCACTACGAGGCGGTGTCTTCACATACACAACACTACCCAAAGATATTCAAGACAAGAAGGCTGTCGTCAACATCCGTGACAGCGACTCGTATTGCTTTCTTTGGTCGGTCACCGCAGCTCTGTTCCCAGCCGACAACAACAATCCCAGTAAAATTACTTCATATCCGCATTTCAGCTCAGTGCTACAATACGAAGGTTTGCATTTTCCAATGTCTTTGGACCAGATTCCAAAATTTGAGAAACTCAACAAACTTTCAATCAACGTTTATGGTAAAGAAAGTACGGAAAAACAAAAGCGCAGTGAAATCGTACCCATTTATTTCAGCCGAAACAAGTCTGACAAACTTGTAATTCATCTTTTAGCGATAGAAACTAAAATCACTGGCGATGACGATGATGATGTAGATATGGAAAATTATGAAAAAAATAGAATCTTTCATTGTACTTGTGTTCGAAATCTGTCTCGATTAACGAGATCTCAAATTTCTGAGCATAAATGTCGCACTTGGTTATGTGATAGATGTTTGACTCACTTTCGATCTGAAAAGTGTTTGTTGAAGCATAATCTAGATTGCATGAATTTAAACAAAACTAGAGTTGTTCTACCTACAGATGAGGAAAAAATACTAAAATTTGAATATTTCAAGCACAAAGAAACAGTTCCATTCTGCATTGACGCCGATCTCGAATGTTCACTGGAACCTACGCTCAAAAAAATGGGTACAAGAACAATTTATCAGAAGCATCTTCCGTATAGTATAGCTTACTATCTACATCGTGCGTTTGACGGTTTGCTTTCAAAATTCAAAATTAATCGTGGAGAGACTTGCGTTCAATGGTTTGTGAATGAGTTAGCGGAATTGGCACATTCGTTAGAAGTTTATTTCAAAACTGTTGTACCGATGGAACCGCTCAATTTCAATCAAATCAACGAATTTCATTCAACAACAGTGTGTCACATTTGTGAAAAACCGTTTACACTCACAGACGTGAAACATCGTGATCACTGCCATTTCATGGGAAAGTACCGTGATGCTGCTCATCGAGGTTGCAATCTAAATTACCAAAATTCGCACACTATCCCAGTAATATTCCCTGATCTGTCGGGTTACGATTCACATTTTTTGATCAAAGCACTGGCTACATCGTTCAAGGGCACAATTGAGCTTCTACCCGTAAACAAATAAAAGTACATTGCTTTTACATAATATGTCGAGGGGACAGATATAAAATTTAGATTCGTAAATTCGTACCGTTTCATGCCCAGTAGTCTTGAGAAATTGGCAACGTATCTCGGTGATGATCAGAAATCAATCACACGAAAATTTTATCGTAGCTCAAATGAAGTTGAGTTATTGACCAGATAAGGGGGGTTCCCGTACGAATACATAGACAGTTGTGAGAAGCTCGAGGACAGACGGCTACCATCCGAACAACAATTTTACTCAAAATTAAATGATCGGGATATATCAGACGAAGACTATGCACATGCATGTGAAGTTTGGCAAACTTTTAACGTTCAAACTTTGGGAGAGTATTCGGACTTGTATTCACAGACGGACGTGTTTTGACTAGCCGACGTTTTTCAAAACTTTTGACAGAGCTGTTGGACAACGTACAACCTGGACCCATTACGTTATTACATCGCGCCCGGTCTGTCGTTTGATGCGATGTTAAAGTTTACCGACATCGAGCTTGAGCTTCTCACCGACATAGATATGGTTATGTTTATCAAAAAAGGTATTCGTGGTGGTGTGTCACAGTGCTCGAACAGATACGCAAATGCTAACAACAGGTACATGGAGAGGAATTCAATCCTGAGGTCGAAGAATCTTATCTCATGTACTTTGACATCAATAACTTGTACGGTGCTGCTATGAGCTTTGCTCTGCCATACAGTTGCTTCGAATGGTTATCAGACTTTGGACAATGCGACGTTCTTACCATCTTGGACGATGCGGAGTTTGGTTATATATTGGAGGTGGATTTGGAATATCCCGAGGAACTACATGAAATTCATAAGGATTTACCACTGTGTCCGGAGCACTTTATACCTCCGATCTCGAATAGTGAGCAACCGAAATTGAATCCCACGCTACTTTCCAAGAAAAACTACGTTGTTCACTATAGCGTTTTGAAACAGTGCTTACAATGAGGCTTAAAATTACTCAAAATTCACAGAGTTCTCAAATTCAGACTAACCCCGTGGCTCAAAAAATACATAGATTTCAATACCGATTTGCGCAAAAAATCTCACAACGAATTAGAGAAAAATTTTCACAAACTGATGAAAAACTCAGTTTTTGGCAAAACAATGGAAAATGTTAGGAAGTATAGAAATGTCAGGCTGATCACAAAATGGGATGGAAGATACGGTGCTAGAGCTACCGTAGCCAAACCTTATTTTCACAGCTGCACCGTTTTCGACCCAGATATTATTATCGTTGAAATAAGTAAGACGAAAGTCAAGTTGAATAAACCATCGTATAGAGGTTTCTCCATCATGAATCTGGCCAAAACATATATCTACGATTTTCATTATGATTATATTGAACGAAAATTCGGCAATCGAGCAAAATTAATGTATACGGATACCGACAGTTTGATTTACAATTTTACCGTCCCCGACATACACGAAAAAATGAAGGAGGACTTGCACAAATTCGATACGTCTAATTATCCGCTTGACAACGTTTATGAAATGCCTCTAGCGAACAAAAAAGTTCTCGGCTTGATGAAAGATGAGAAAAACGGAAAAATAATGTTGGAATTTGTGTGATTAAGAGCTAAATTGTACGCATTCCGAGTCTTGGGAGATGAGAAAGACAAGAAACGTGCCAAAGGTGTCAAAGGATCAGCGTTGAGAAAAATAACATTCAACGATTAGTTGGAATGTGTTTCGAACCGTGAAAATTTGTCTACAAATCAGCATTTGATATTAGGTCGAAAGCACGAATTATACACCGTAGAACTGTAGAGGGTGGCACTGAGCTGGAATGACGACAAGCGGATCGTGTTTCAAAACACAACCGATATGCTTCCGTGGGGCTACAAGCCTACACCTTAGCTTTGTAATTTATAACTCTACCATGATGTATGAAATATCATTATTATGTAGGGTAGTGAATAAGAACGCTCCGAAATATAAAAAATTGTACAACGATGCATATGTCTGTCGATTGTCTAAAAAATAAAGATGCATACTTGTTATGTGTCGGGTATAAAATGAATAGGCACATACGTTTCTACAAAAAATTCATTCATTCGAATGTTACATGTTCGATTCATTTATCCAACTGTTGTGTGTACTGTCAAAACCTAACCATTTAACGTATGTTTTTCTTCCACGCTTCTTGAGCACCTTCTCCACCAGATGGATATCCAGATGTTCAACCTTGAGGAGCTCTTTTTCGTAGAAACCACCAGCGATAGGTTGATCTCGGTAGTTTTTGAGCTTGTACGTCACGGGATGAGTATTTTCCACTCGACTCATCGTGAATATTTCAGTCGTTCAATTGGGAGTGTAACCTTTCTCGAACACATTTTTAATTTGCTGATTGGAACTTTGTCGCCGGATTTGAATTTTGCCGATATGATAGGTATCGCTCGAAGCCCTCCGTACGCCTGACGTAATAACAGCCTCTTGTTCGCAACGGTGACATCCGACGGTTTCATTCTTATGGTTCGGTGTTTGACGTTGTTGTGAACCGAAACCAAATCAGATAAGATATCAAGCCACTTGTAGCTTCCTTGCATGCTGAGCCGTTTCCACATTTTACCTTTCAGGGTCCGATTGAAACGTTCACAGATCGAAGCCTTCAAATTACTGTACGTGGAGTAAAGTTTGATTCCGTAACGTGTCATGAGCGATCCAAATTTCGAGTTGTAAGATTCCGTTCCTCTGTCGACGTGTAAATTTTTCGGCACCCGTCCTTGAACAAGCACAGATTCCATTGCTTTCGTAACATCATCTCCAGACTTGCTCTTTATCGGTACAGCCCACGCATACTGTGAAAAAATATCAATGACCGTGAGCATGTACTTGTAACCTTTGTTTTGTCCAGCGTACGACGTCATATCAACAAGATCCTCCTGCCAGGTCTCGTCGATGCCGCGCGCATCTACACGTCGAGGCGGGTAATTCCGGCGTGCAGGCTTATGCAGTTCCGTCACCAGTGCTTGCTTTTCCTCCTTCATATTCCAACGCTCTCAGTCAGGTGTCCAACTGAGAAATGTTATCAGCGTTTCAAATCGACAGGTCTCTGCCTGTTTTAATGTCTGTGTAAAAGGTATCCAAGGCTTTCTCCGTGGTGAGCTCTAAAGCTTTGATCATTTGATCGAGGTTGTCGATTTGTTTTTGCAGCACGTTGAATTTTCGTCTCAAGATTTTCAAAGTGACACCATTGTTCGGCTCTGCGGGATCTGCGACATTGCACAGTCTCTTTTTCCGTATATCGTAATTCCCGTCCGCTGTTATTTGAAATCCGACACCCGGAGGACCGCGAGTGCTCGCGGCCGTGTTTTTATCCAAATGCCGTCCAATCACGTCGACGCTCATCTCGGTAATGAATGCAAAAACGATAGGAGCTGCTTAATAAATGATTCCTGCTTCGCGTAGCTCTTCGATAATGGAGATTATTTCGTTTTTTTGACTTGGATTTCCCGCTGCCTGAGATGCCAGGAGTAAACGAAGACGCTCCACTAACTCGTTTAGATCATCCCAGAAAACGTTTTCCGTTTCAACACCTTGTCGTGTGATCATAGCTTGCGGAAGTAGACCTTTACCCTTTCGCGAGGTGATGGGGAATAATCCATCAATTCGGCAATGACATTTTTGAATTTGTAACTGTTATCGTTTCGATCAGCCCCATCAGATGAGTAATACTTTCTATGCGCGTTCGTTGCGAGGATTATGTTTTTGAAATTTTCCCGATCTCCGGCGCTTACAGAAGAACCGTCAGGCTTCTTTTTGAACTAAAGTTCCAGCAAACCCTTCGTTTCCGGGTAACGCGTATCGCCAATACGAATGTAGTTACTCTCAAAAGATATTAACGAATCACCAATCATTAGCCCGTTTGAGAGGTTGCGTACACCGTACACGTTGTCCAATTCGCCTTCAGTCTTTGCATCTCTCATCAGTGCAAAATACTCATCCTCGATTTGCTCGACCGGTGTTTCTACGATTGTTTTATCTCCTGCCGAAGCAAAGGAATCGTCCATTTCCGAGACAGTTTCATTTTCCGTTTCATTTTTCACCTGCTTCATTTCTTCTTTAATTTCTTCCACCTCTGGTTTCACAGGTTCAGTATCTTTTGTAACATTCAGCAGTTTTTGCAACGGAGCCACTATGTATGTAATCTTTATTGTTCCCCTTGGGGTTACAAGGACTTTCCTTTTCCTCTTCCTTTACAATATTTTTTTACATGTTTTCTTAACCTATTCTTACCCTAATTCTTACTTCCTACCTTATCCTTACTTAATTTCTAATTGCCTGTGTCCTGTGCCATTGCCTTGCCATTCCCTTACTTTCCCTCTTATCCTTTTCTTACTTTTTATCCTTATCTTTACTTAACCTTATCCTATTTTACCTTATTCTATTCCCTAATTCGTCCTTATCCTAATCGACTTCCATTTCCCATTCATCTCTCACTCTTTCATTCTCTTGTACATCCCTGATCCTTTCCAATTCTCTCATCCAGACTTCTCCCCCCCCCCCTCCTCACCTAACATCTCCCTCACCACCTCCTGCCAGTTTTCCTCCCTTCTATCCCAGCCTACGCACCTTTCCCATACGTGCTCCCATGTTTCCTCCTCCCCCACGCACACCCTACACCTTCTCTTTTCCTCTTCTTCCCAGTACCTTGCCTCCTTCATCTCGCTTCCTAACCTAAATCTTGCCACCCTTATCCACCTGCTTTCTCCCCATCCCTTTCCCAGATATCCTGGTATCCCTTCTCCTTTCACTAGCCTGTACCATCTGTTGTACCTCGATTCCCTTATTTTCTCCCACCTCTCTTTTCTCTGTTCTTCCCTCTCTCTCTCCTCTATTTCCCTAAACTCCATCTCGCCCCTCTCCCTTCTCGCGACTACCTCTCTACTCTCTGCTCCCCTTTCCGCAAAGAAACTTTCCCTTTCTCTTTCCCACCTCGATCCCTGCCTCCCAGCTTCTGCCTTGTCCCTTATCTCTTCCCAGCATCTCCTAGCTAACTCGCTACCCTCCCCTCTCTCTAGCTTCCTTTCAAAATTCCATGTCCTTCTCCCTGCCCTAATCCTTAGTTTCTCCCTCTGTAGTTCCTCCCTTACTAGATATCCCGGTGTTCTCCCATCCACTCCTAATGTCCATCTCAAAAATCTATCCTGTACCGCCTCGACCGCCCTCCACTCCCTCCACCCCCATATCTCCGATGCATACTCTATTACCGTCCATACTAGCCTGTCAAATAACCAAATCCTTTTTTCCCAATCCCTCCCAAACCTTCTTTTTCCTATTCCACATACCTGCCTCATTACTACCCCTGCCTTCCGTACTCTCTCTTTCACCTGTGCTTCCTGTCCCCCATTGCACTTTACTCTATACCCTAAATAGCTGAACTCTTTCACCTCCTCTATCCTTTTCCCTTTCCATCTCCAATCTATGTTTTTCCTTCTGCCGCCTCCTTTCCTAAATCTCATAATCTTTGATTTCCCTACATTTACCGTCAGCCTTTTCCTATCCATATACCTTTCTAACTTCCTAATCATTACCTCCATTTCCTCTTCACTTTCCGCTAGTAACACTATATCATCCACATAAACTAAAGTGCATACCCTTCCACCGGCTAACTCCACCCCCCCAACCCTTCTCCCTCTCCCCATTTCCTCTTCTAAGTCCGCCAGCAGCAGGTTGAACACATGCGGACTGAGCGGACATCCCTGCCTTACCCCCCTCGCTGTCCAAAACGCCTCTCCTAGCTTTCCCCCGCTCCTTACTCGACTCTTTGTTTCCTTGTAAATTTCCTCTATCCTTACCCTTAGCCCTTCCCTCGCCCCTCTCCTTTCCATAGTCTCCCACAGCACCTTCCTGTTCACTGAATCAAAAGCAGCTTTCAGGTCCACAAAAAACGCCACCATCTTTCCCTTATCCTTTCCCACCTGCCTATTGATTAAATAATTAAGTATATATATATTGTCAATGGTGCCCATGCCTTTTCTGAAACCCGTTTGGTTTTGTGGTATCAAGCCCTTTTCTTCTACCTCTCTTTCTAACCTATCCGCTAATGCCATCGCATACACCTTATATAGAGTTGGCATCAAAGTCACCCCCCTATAGTCTTCTACCCTTTTCCCCTCCCCCTTCTTAACTATCGGCGCTATCAATCCCTCCCTCCAATCCTCTGGCCAGCCCTCCCCCACCCAAACTCTGTTACATGTTTTCCATATCCACTGCTCCATTTCTTCCCCCCCATACCTCCATACCTCGCTAACTATTCCATCCCCCCCTGGTGCCTTTCCATCCCTCAGCTTTCCCATCACCTTTTTAATCTCTTCCCTCTGCAGCTCCCCTTCCCCGTCCCCCTTCCTATTTACCGACTCTCCGCCTTCTGTTACCTTGCTTTCTACCCCGCCTAATAATCCCATGAAATACTCCCTCCACTCCTGATCTCCTATTTCTTCATTCACCCTCTTCCACTTCTTTCTTTCCCTATTAACTATCTCCCATTCCTTGCTTTCTGTCTTTGCTTCCGCTGCTTCTTTTATGAATCCCTCATTTTCTTTCTTTTTTCTCTCCTCGCATAGCCTATTATATTACCTTCTTCCCTTTCTATACGCATCCCCTTCCCCCTCCCCCTTTCTCCATTTCCTTAGACTCTGCCTAACTTCCGCTTTTTTTCGCCCACATTCCTCATCCCACTATCCCTTTTTCGCTTCCCTCCCCCTCCTTCCTACATCTAAGGCTCGTCTAAGCTCCCTTATTCTTTTCTCTATCTCTTTCCCTACATCCCCTTCTCCTATCCCCTCCCATTTGACTTCTGTTCTAAACCTCATCCTACCCTCCTCCGTCCAGTCTCCTCTACTAGTTCCCCCTACTCTTTTTCCCTTCCTTGTCCTATCCACTGCCCCCCTCAACCACACTATTACCGGGTGATGATCCGAGTCAACCCTATCCCCAATCTCTATCCTTTTGACCCTATCCCTCACCTCGATGTCTCCTATAGCGTAGTCTATCACTGTCACCCCTGCCCCTCCTACATACGTAAATTCCCCCTCCTCATCCCCCTCTATGTTCCCGTTCATTATTGCCCATCCTGTCTCCTCTAAAAATTGCACCAGCTGCCTACCTTCCGAGTTTATTTTCCTGTCCTTTGATTTCCTACTCCTACTCTCCTCCTCTCCTTCTCCCCAGCATCCTCCCCCCTCCTGCCCTGTCCTGGCATTGAAATCACCCCCCACTAACACTTTTACCCCTCCCTCTATCTCTTCTGCCCGCTCCTTCAATTCCCCTATTTTCTCTTTTAGGTCCCCATTTACGTATATTCCTACTACTACCCATTTTTCCCCCCCTACACTTATTTTCCTTGCTATCATGCCCTCTTTTACCTCTTCCCTCCCTCCCGCCCCACTTACTATCTCCCTTCTTACCCCTGACAGCATTCCGCCTATTGCTCTTCCCTTCCTATTTTTTCTAACCGCATACTGCACTTCCCATTTATACCCTACTGGCAGCTTACTTCTAATCCTTTCCCACCCCTTCTTTTCTATCCATGTCTCCATTAGAAATATTACATCCCACTCCCCTAGCCCCCTACAGAAATCTTCATCCTTTCTCGCGAGCCCCGCCACATTCCAAAAAGCTACTTTCCACCCCTCCCTTTCTGTCTCGCCTACTCCCCTCTCTCTCCTCCTTATCTCCCTCCCCACCTGCCTCTGTCCCCGCCCACTACCCATTCCCCCGACTGCCTTTCCCTACGTACCCTTCCCTGTGCTTCTATACTTCCCTCTTGTCTTTCCTCGCTTGCTGACCTTTCCCTATCGCTTTCCCCTACTTTTCCCCTCCCCTCCCTTTGCCCCCCTTCCCTTGCTCTCCCTGTACCGTCCCTACGCACCTCTCCTATCTCATCCCACTTCCACATTTTCCCTTCTATCCAGATCTTTGCATATCCTATTCTTACTCTGTTTCCCCTTCTCTCCTCAATAGCTGCTATCTCCCTCAACTTCCATTTCATTCTTCTCTCTGCCCAGGTGAGATCCTCGTCTATTCTCTCCTCCCTCCCTTTGAGTAGGCTTTTTCTTCCCATTACCTGCCTCTTTTGCTCCCTATTTCCTAGTCTTGCTATCCATATCCCCTTTTCTCCCCCCTTTTTCGCGCCTACCTCCCACATATCCTTTACCTCGACCTCTACCTTTATCAGCTGCAAAATCTTTTTCAACTCTTCCTTTTCTCTTCCCTTCTCAAGTCTCGCTCCTCTCACTACTATATTTCCCCTTCTTTCTTCCCTTTCTTTCCTCTCTATGGCCCACTCCATCTCTTTTAATCTATCTATTGTTACCTGCGCCACTTCCGCATTCCCCTGTACCTGCCTTTCTCCCCCTCCTTCTGCACTCTTCTTTTCTAATTCTAACAGCCTCTCCTTTACCTTTTCCATCTCCCCCCCTCTCCGCTCTTCTACCTCTTCTAGTCTTTTACCTAGATCCCTTATCATTTCCTTCATCTCCCCCCTCTCTACTTCCCACTGCTCTTCCCTTCTAGTCATTTCGCCTTTAATCTTTTCCATTTCTTCCCTGATCCCCCTTCCCTGCCCTTTGACCTCCTCTAGACCTATCTTTAGCTCTTCCCTAATCAACCTTAGCATATCTTGTATACCCCCTCCCTCTGCCTTCCCTTCCTCCCCTGTCTTACCCTCCGGCGACCGGTGCACTTTCCTGCTTTTCCCAAATACTCTTTCTCTTTCCTGCAACTCGTCTACCTCCTCCTCCCCTTTTTCCCCTTCCTCCTCCCGCTTTCTCTTCCATAAGTCTAGCACCGTCGCCGATCCCAGGCTATGCCTCCTATCCCTCCCTAACGCTGCTACTGCCCCCGGCCTACCTTTCTTTTTCTCCTCCTCTTCCTTGTTCGCCCCTTCTTTTTGGCCACCCGCGTTACTCATACTCTTTCTCTCCTTCACCGCTCCCTACCTTATCTATCCGCCGCCTACCTGTCTACTCTATCCCCCTTCTTACTCCCTAGGTGTCACTGCCTATTCCTATCTTATCCGAATCATTGCCGTCCGCCTGCTCTTTCTGCCTAACCTCAAAACTCTCCCCCTTCTTTCTTTTTCACCGGCCCTTCCCTTCTATCCCTGCCTCCCTATTCCCTTCACCCGACCTCCCGTCTATGTCTTCCCCGCTCCTTCTCTGCCCTATTTCCTTTTCTCCTCACCTTTGCTATCCTGCTAAATTCTCGCCTTTTCTCTCGCACTCTTTCGCACACCTGTCACTCACATTCAAAACGAAAACCGTAACGGAGTCACTACTGGTTTGAAAATGTCACCTCATTTCTGAGCCGTAGATTCCTTGCCCGACTTGAGCAATCTGTATTTTCAACGGCTCGCAGCACCCGCTTGAACGATCTGATGTAGGACATCTTCTTGTTTGGGAATTTCAGAGCTCTGCATGTTGACGCAACTGAGTCTGCAACGGTACTGCGTATCTCGCTTGGAAACGTAAGATTTTATTACTTCTTCAGGCTGACAAAAGAATCGTATCCCTTACTGTATTCCCTTCGTTGAGCTCACTGTCTTTGTCGATCACCAGAAACCCGTACTTCTCACCGTTACAGCATGCGGAGCACACATCTTTAAACTCTGTGTACGACATACCTGTGTTCACATGGTCGTTGTAAACATGTCTGTGTTTCATGTCGTCTTGTTTGAATAACACGAGTAAGTTTACGTTGTCGCGCACGAGATGTTTGGGAATATGCGCGTACGTTTGACAGACATAGTAACAGTCAACGACGTGATGTCTACCCATGCAAAAGTAGGTTCTTATATTACATATTATTATAACTATAACTATAACAAGACACATCGTTAGATACGATTATTGATTTGGGCCGTGCTTCTTCCGGTGTAATCACTTGTTTACGCTCGGTAAACGCAAAATACTCCATATTCTCAACATTGTCCAACAATGGCTTCAACAATTAGTATTTCGGTTGGTTGCGAGATTTTGAGTAGACATAGATATTTTCAAATCTGAGTCCGTTGGGATGGGTTATGAGTGTGAGCAACGCATTAGTTTTACCACAATTCGATGGTCCACAGAATATTGCACGTACACTATTCGGGAGTAATTCACCGTGCCGTTTGTGCCTTTTGAAATTTTGCTCTGAAAGTTTGTCAAAATTCATCACGGGAAGCTGAGTAAGTTGTTTCTCAAACCGCATCTCGGACATGACTGATCGGATTCGCTATACATATCCCGTTTTAAAACACTTCTCTTCGGTCAACGCACGAACATGATCGTGTGCAGAGGTAAACGAAGCAGCAGGCGGCAACATCGTGGCAAGAGTCTGGTGAATAAAATCATCAACATTCCCATGAGGTGTTTTGAAGACCTGTGAAAGAGAGAATAAATAAGGTACGGTGATAATCTACATTCTGTGTAATTTCTACCGAATCCACCACAATCCTCTGTCTTGAAGAAATTTGCCCAACTAATTTTCCTGGCGCCCAATAATACGATTATACGTAATAAAAATTCGGAAAATTCAGTGATGTAGATAGGTACCCATTCGTCCGGATCACGATTTCGTGTTTAGCTGTCGCGTTTTCGATAATTCGTGTTACAAATAATGAACCTAAATCTGACCTTCGTCCGGCAAGATTGTCGATAAAGCAGCAAGATTTTGACCTTCGCCCGATAAGAAGTGTAGGTAAAGCAGTGCGATTTTGACCGTCGACCGATAAAATTTTTGGTATGGTAGCACGTTTTTGATCTTAAATCAGTACGGCAGACTTCGACGTCGTCGCGGAAAAGGGTTCAAGTCTGGGGAGAATGTCAGTAAGTGTCGGTAACAGGAATCTGTAAGTACAACTTTCCGTGTATTGCTACTCGGCTACGAATGTGACCTCGCATGTAGGAACATTTCCGTATAGGCACGGACGAAAACCGCTATTAATTAAAGGATACACTACAGATAGATTCCGCATTAAAGGAGGATCAACGTAAGCCTACGATTCCCGAATCACGATGGATACAAACCGGCTACGGAAATATCGCAAGCGTAGGATTGATTTCGTATAGGTACGGCTCAAAAGGTTATACAAAATTACATGTTTAATCAGATAGGACCGGACTGCTATCGATGGAGGCAACTCAACGTTTCCGGAATAACGACGGATACAAACCAGCTAGGAAAATATCTTAAACGTCATTTTACCCCACTGGTCGAAAATGGTGCACTTTATGGACGTTCCACAGGATTCGAAAATCGAATTTTGCAAGCACATCCGGAAAAAAATGTTTTTCAAAAGATTTCAAAAGCAAGTTTTAATTTTGGTATTTCTCGATAACAAATACCGATTCAGCGAATCCGCGAAAAACGTGTCTGTTTATTTTGGCTTATGAGTACATCAATTTTCTTATTTTTTTTGTTAAAGTAGACCCGCCCTATTGCACGGCTTCTTCTTGTTCTAAAGTGTACATTTTTGGTTGTTTTAGGGGTGTCATTCTCTTTAATTTTTCAAATTATCATCACATTCAGTAATATTCATGCTAACAGCTGATTTGTAGCTCAGACTCCAACTAGCGTAGATTTGCCAGTTTTGATTTACATTTATTTTCACAATCCTTATATTTATATCCGGTGTATATAAGGATAGATAATTTTTGGAATAATGTACAATATAAGCTGACTAGAAAATTTATTCAATTCACTGGTCGAATATAAGTACCGAATCAAAGCATGTGGCATAAATAAATAATAAAAATGAAATTACTTGACCTCATTGAAGAACATTCTCTTTGGATGTATTTTTTTTTTTTTTCGTGACAGTCAGCAGAATTTGCATACAATACAATACAATATAAATGTTATAAATTGCTTAAAATTTACGACAATACAAAACTCTTAAGTACAATGACAATGTACATCTTGGTAATAATACACAAGTGCTAGCTGCACCAAGCAAACAGGATATTGATATCAAAATTAGATGAGGTTGTGTTCCCTCTGTGGATATTCAAAGAACAGCAATATATACTAACAGCTAAGATAGTCTTTTTTCTATTTTTTCTTACACATTTCAATCTATGAACATGCGAAGGCAATGATTTGCAGGTATCTCAAATATCGAATGGCGAAATTTGTAGAATACTTTATAATTGTTTCAGACAAAATCCATCAGTAAGTGAACCCACTCAATGTGTCAAAACACATGCTACAATTAACTAATTCCCAAAGCGATATCGAAATGTTTTCACATTTCGGTACAGGTAAGATTAACATAAACGGGCTAGCCATGAACTGTAGCAACGAAGTTTTGTTTAAAAAATTTTGCTCCATACATATGAAATTTTATTTCAGAAACTTAAAAACAGTATTTGCAAACAACCGAATATAACAGAATACGATGGTGCCTTCTTCCACAATCCGAGTGTGCTGTCAAAGTCTTCCTTTGGTGGGTTTCCAAGTAATAAGAATAAAAAGAACCCGTATGTTGGATTGTGTTTATCAAACACACGTTGTAAAATCAGAGATTTTCAATACGTTTTCTCTCATCTTTCGTTACAAAATTTAAGTGACCTCAGTTTCTTCAATTAATGGTGAGAAATAAGTACTCTAACTAATAATAAAAACAAAATAATCACTCAAATATGTTAGAGTTATTATTTTCATTCGTAGGTATTGCAAGCTGTTACAATTACATACGGGGTAGTCTACACGAGGCTGAAGCTGGCAACCATAAGTAACAGCCAAACGTTGTAATATTCATTGAAATAAGGCAGTGAAGCCCGAAAGTCAAAATTTTGTGAAATACTTGAGCTCTCCATACTTTTATGGAATTATGAGAATAAATCTAAAATGCATTTTTCTACTTTCAAAAAATTTAACACGTTTGACTGCTAACTTATATGTTACTTATATGATAGCCTCAGCTTTATATAGTCCACCTCTATTAAAGATTTTTGTCAACCTCCGTTTCGGAGATACTGAATTACAACTTTTTGATATATAAATTTCTAAAACGATTGTATTTCAGAATTAAAGGGTTGTACGGTAAAACTGTTGGCCACAAGAACGTTCGCTGGTTATCCCACCTATATGAATAAATTTTTACAAATTCATGGACTAATAGAACAGACGATTATGAAAACATAATTATAAAATCCGTTTAAAAAAAAGATGGTTTGAGTCTTTATTTACAAAATCCAACATTTTAAAAACAGATGAGGACTTTCAATTCTTGAAGAAATGAATTCTTTAGTGAATTTTAGTAAATGTATTGAAAAATCTACGATTTATATTATATTATATTTATTTATGAAAGTAAATTATAAAATTAATAATTCATGATTCAGTTTACCACATAAAATAATTTAATTCAATTTCAACAATTGGTAAATTAATTTATGAAATAAATATATTATACCTAATATATTATAAACTGTCGATTTTTTCTCTAGTATTTATTCCAAGTATTGCAAGTTTTCGATCGTTCTTAAAACCCTGTAACTTCTAAACAGAGGCCCAAACCATCTCGTACAAAGTATTGAAAGTTTCAGGTCCAGTCACAGAATTTCATATAGAAATATGTAAATTTGAAAAATGTAGTTGTTTGCAAAATCAGATTTTTTATTTGTTTTGTTTATAAAGATCTATTCTATAGTTCCAAAAGATTGTAAAAATTTATTCGCATGGATGAGATGAAAGGCCGTTTTTTTTTTGTGGTATTGAATTTTTACCGTACAACCTTTTAATTTCAAAGTACGATCGTTTAAAAAATTTGATTACACAATGTCCAAATTCGGTAGCTTCGAAACTAAGACTGACAACCAAGTGTAATAATTCATAAAATTTGTCACAGTGGATAGAATATCACGATTAATTGGTGGGCAAATCTAAAGGGGTGAGGATCGGATCCCGTTCAAGTTGACGTGGACTACCCCATATGTCATTTTTCTTAATATACAGCTGCTGTATTACATTCAATTCAAATAGTATAAAATTATAAATGTGTACACATAGATAGAATTAAAAAATTTTACTTGTACGTATTTAGCAAACCATTAGGCATCATTGTGAAACTTGAATAGAAAATACCTTTTTTGTGTTATGTATTATTTATACTACTTATAACTGACATTCAATAAATATTTCTATAACATCTTAAATAAACATCTAATAAATCAGAATCACCTAAAGCTTTATCGATCGATGATATACCTTTCGAGATATACTTACTTGATTCGATTAAAATACGAGCCAAAACCTACTTAAATTCAAAGAAAATCTTGATGCAGATGTAAAAAAGTCTGAAGAATATTTGCATCAAGAATAAATTATAAATAACTAACAGACATGAGCATATCATCAGGACCTATATAAATTAAAAAACACAACATTTCCAATGTTACATCATTTTGTGCTCGATTAGGATAATATACACGGCATAAAGTGGATGGATACGAATACTGCGCAAGATGGCATTTGATACGAACTCTTGGATTGGGGCCTGCCAATTCCATGAATTGGTCATGGCCTGTGTAACTCATACTTCGATTATTTCTACTGTTTTCGAAAGTCCATCTTGTCGACACGGTAACTGCAACATCATTTCAATTTAAATATATTACTATTAAGTTCGCTTGTGTTTATATTATAATAACGCTTTCTGTTGTTATTACTAACACACATTTCCTAACGAAAATGACTATCTGTTTTCAAATATATTAAGTAGCGATTCCATTCCTTTCTCTTGACTTGTCATCGTAGTAATAAATTTCATTAAATCTATACGTATGCATATCCGATACTCCTGCTGACAAAGGAAACCTTTGGTTGAAAAAAAAAAACATTAATTGGTGTCCAAATTGTTTTCAATACCTGTAGAGTCAGAAATAACAAAGCTTTAATCCGTTTGCACACAAAAACAATATTTCGGAAATCATATGAAGTATATGAATTTCGATGTCTAAAAGCTGACCAATCCAGCGGGCCATGTACAACAATTATTATCTTATTGTGGCAACAGCAACTGACGTAAAAATTTAGCTCCTCTATTAACCGGCAGTAATTTTTCAAAACAGTTATTATTTAATTAAATGTCAGTCAAACATTCAGCTGAATATTGAACGCCAGTTTGTTTTAGACGCGAGGCCAATTATCAATTAATTAATTGAAGAAACAATAACAAATATTCCGGTATAAATAGAGATTAATATCTCTTCTCCGGGTAATTATCTATGACAGCATAGTCGAAGAAAGCAGTTTCAAAATATCTTCATTGCATATTGGTACGGAATTGTGAGTGTACACTTTTTCAATAAAGCTATTAATTACCATGTGTATTATGTGCATTTAAATATTTTGAATTCAGCATTGGGTTTATAATTAGCTTGAAGCCGTTTTACAAATATTATTTTCGAGGCAATAAAGCACAATAACTAAATCTCATTTTCAAAACAATCACGTAGAAGGCCAAGAGATAATTGCATCAGTATATAACTACAAACATGATATGAAGGCAGTTATGTCAAGTTTGAGACGTGTTATACTAAACTCTGGATATGTTTTCAAGATCAAAATACAATTACATTAGTGAAAAAGATTTTTCCAGTAGTAAAGTAAGCATGGCAGATTCTAGTAATGTATTGTCACAATTTTCTCAAGCCTACGTCGATTATTTTTTTAATGCACTGTGCTTTTTTGAGCCGCATTGTACGGATATCGATAATACAATAAATATGTCTAATAACTTTAAAAATTGACCTAGAAGGATATGAACGCAGTAGATGGATACCACTGTCATTCATCAGCGTGCAGGCTTACTTAGTCCATTAATAGGCTGGTTACATTTACACTGCTCAGTGCCGGCTGCATTAGAATGGACCCGTGATGTGATATGAGGTAAAGAACCTAATAGATTAGGTCCACGAAGAGTTCCCGCAAACCCACTCCTGCCTAGAAAGCTGTGTGCGCAGTTATACAGTCGTGTTTGCAGTATTAGTACATCATCCAGATCTTCTTCCCTGCACCACAAATAATTCATAATTGTTACTTTGGCGAACATACGTACATCATACATTGCTTCGATCTTTCGAAAGTTATTTGAAGAATAATCCTTCATGCATGAGTAATAATCATATGATGTGAAGTAATTAACTATAAGTTATTATTTTTTCCATTTGGTTATTGAACCGACCGATCCAAAGCATACTCTAGCCAGATAAGGGGGAATTCACGGTCCACGGTGACGAAAAAATAAGCATTTGGATGCCATTAAAGCATGCTTCGAGAACATAAGTGTAAAAATTTTCAATGTTACATCCCTTCCTGGTCAGAGTTACAGCGAAAACCTTTCTTTTTTTCATAGGCGCATATATACCTCTCACAGAATTATCTACTGATCTTGATATAAAAAATTCGTATTTTTTTAGAAATTTTTCCGCACACCACCCTTATGTCGAATAAATTTCTGAGTATCTCAAATCCGCATTTCTCACAAGCCAGACTATACTCACTTCTACATTTATATTTATAAATGAATTCTATCAGCATGTATGTTTGACAATAAAACTTTAAGTCTTCAGAAGGTATTCATTTTCAAACACACCTTGGAGTATAAGTATGTACTTATGTATCACGAGTTACAGTTCAAAATCTGTTATTGTGATGCGTATTGCGTTTTAAAATTATGTGAATGTTTCAATTTTGAAAATATTCTATGAAATCATTCATATACGGGCTACATTTCCCTTCAATTCGGCCGCTTGCAGACCCTTACCACCTCAGATTTAATGCATAAGCTTTTTTTTATTATTTTCCTAGTTCTAAGACACTTTGACCATTTTTCAAAATTATTTTGGTCTTACACTTTCAATTTGTTGAATTTTATTTCAATAGAATAAAATGAGTTGTTTTCAAAATTTCGACTCCGGTTTTAGCCATTATCTATTCTTCATCATAACTCATTGCAAGTTACGCTGAGGACTCCACTCAACCAATATCATAGTCCCAACCAATTAAGTTAAAATCAACAAACGAAAACTTGTAAGTGAAAGCAATTTCTGGAAACAAAAATGGTGTTACGTCCAGCATTCCGACACGTCTTCTCTCATCTTCTTTGACCGTCGCTTACCCCTATCTGCTAACTCTTCTACATCCCTTGCAGTAACGTTATACTCTTCATCTTGTTCTATTTCTATTCAGCCTCACGTTAATTATTACGTACAGAGAGGCTTTAGTTAACCGGTTGAGTGGTAACGAAGCATATATCAATAAAAAAAAGTCGTGCCAAAAGTGGTGATGAAGCATATATCAACATTTTGCAATCATTCCGGCAGAAGACCCTAGAATTGCATGAAAATTGGTATGCCCGGGTTTTTCAGACCGCTGAATCCGAATCTGTACTCAGAATTCACGTCCAAACTATAGGGGGCGCCCTATCAACACTCTGAAATGGCGAAAAAATGGAAGACAGTTTGTCCTTTTAGTTACACAGTATCGTTTACATACAATGGACATGAGAATGGATTCTCGAGGGTTCTCGGGCTCTGTGAATTTGCCTACTATGTCAGAATTGACAAATCCCCAAATTCAAGATAGTGCAGCCAAGATGGCGGACATCGAATTCCAAGAAAAACGAAATTTGCCATGAATTTTGTTACTCGGGGGTTTTTGGGGTCACTGAAACCGAAGCCTGTGTCAGAATTGACAAATTCCCAAATCCAAGATGGCAGAGCTAAGATGGCGGACATGGAATGTCAAAAAAAAAAAACACAGACTTTATCATGAAATTTGTTACTCGGGGGTTTTTGGGGTCGCTGAATCCGAATCCGTTGTCAGAATTAGCCCCATGAAACCGGATAATGTCCCGTATTTTTTCTATGAGAGCGACAGTAGTGAGGGTACGCCATCTAGCGGGCGTGAAAATAACCAGCTTCCTCGAAAACACCCGGGTGAAAAGACTGTTGGGAACAACTTCGTGTTTCGGTTTTGGTTTCGAAATTTCGTGTGCGCCTTTGTCGGGCGCTCCATCTTGAATCTGCCACCTTGGATTTGGGCTTTGATCAATTGTGACACCCGATTTGGTTTCAGCGACTGCGAAAACCCGCCAAGTAACCAAATTCATGTCAGAATCTTTTTTTTTTTTTTTTTGCATTCCATGTCCGCCATCTTGAATTTAGGAATTGGCCAATTCTGACACCGGATTCGGTTTCAACGACCCCAAAAACCCCCGAGTACTAAAATTCATTTCAGAATCGTTTTTTTTTTTGGCATTCCGTCTTCGCCATCTTGAATCTGCCACCTTGGATTTGGGCTTTGAAAATTCTGACACCGGATTTAGTTTCAGCGACCTCAAAAATCCCCGAGTGATGAAATTCATTTCAAAATCGTTTTTTTTTTTGGCATTCCATCTCCGCCACCTTGGCTCCGCCATCTTGGATTTGGGAATTGGCCAATTCTGACACCGGGTTCGGTTTCAGCGACCCCAAAAACGCCCGAGTAATGAAATTCATTTCAAAATCGTTGTTTTTGGCATTCCATCTCCGCCATCTTGGCTCCGTCATCTTGGATTTAGGAATTGGCCAATTCTGACACCGGATTCGGTTTTAGCGACCGCAAAAATCCCCGAGTAATGAAATTCAGCCATTTATTCGCAAACCTGTGTCGTACCACTTTTGGAGCTGCTGCTCGTCAAAAGCCCTACCATTCAACCGGTTAAGTGATTCATCCGTCACGCGACTGAGATTCCTGGAAATCAATAACCGTAATATTAAAGCGATAATGATATCTCTCGCTCTGCCGACATAATCGTAAAGTTCGCCGAGTATGAGTTGAGAGGTGTGAAGGTTGAATGCGTGTAAAACAAAGGATTGACACGACGATGTACTTTGTGATTCGCGAGACTGAACAACCAGTATCGGATATCAGAATTCAGTAGTTTCCTCTACATCGTTGTGAGTAACATAGCAAGGCGGGTTCTACTTACAGATTTCTGTTACCGACACTTACCGACATTCTCCCCAGACTCAAACCCTTTACCGCGATGACGTCACAGTCTGTCGTACCGACTTGAGGTCTAAACCATGCAACCTTACCGACAGTCGTATCGGTCGACGGTGAAAATCGCACTGCTTTACCAACAATTCTCATGGGTCGAAGGTCAAAATCGTGCTGTTTTACCGACAATCTTACTGACCGAAGGTCAAAGTCTGTATGTCGTGCTCGTCAGCCAACGGTAGAGGGTGCAGCGGGGGCGAGAACTTTTCTACCGTCCCGCATTCTTTTCCCACGATAAGACTGCTGATGTGTAACATTGACCACTTCAAATTCCTGTCCCACGATAGGACTGCTGATGTGTAACATCAACCACCCCTACATTCGTTTCCCACGTTCTAACCACGTGACATTCCAAATTTAATAGTTCCGAGAATTGTTTTTTATCCACTCGGATATTGCTGATGTGTAACATCAACCACCTCACATTTCTTTCCCACGTTATCAACCACGCGACATTCCAAAATTGATGGGTCTGAGAATTGTTTTTCACTCACTCGGATGTCGGTTTGATATCAACCACGTGAAATTTTTTTGGCTTGTAACTGTCATGTGAACTCAACGATGAATTTTGAACGGGTTCAGTCGGGACCTGAGTGCAAGGTCAACCGATAGCCGCGGTACATTCAGATCCAAGGATCAGCGGTGTTAGGCTACTATGGCACTTAAAATGCTAAAAGGTGCGCGCGCATACACAAACATACGTACAGCTGCCCTATAAAAGGGATGGTCATCACTGCAAACGATCATTAGGTCTCAACTTGTCAAGTTTACGTGAGGAAAAGCTCAAGATGGAATCCGTGAAGTGTTTGAGATTGATCGATATTACGGAATCGGTGTAAAAAATCTTGGACAAATCATCATAAACAGCAGAGACTCAGGAATGGATAAAATTTGGAAGTCAGAATATTCGGCTTCTGAACAAAATTTTGCGAAATGTTTCATCGATTGGAGAAAAGATGAGAATTATCACAACGATCGGACTCTTGAAAGCGCTTGCGGAAAAATTCGAACGTCTTCAGAAAACGGGTGGAGGTATGCGAAAAGTAAGGAGAAGCGATCGAGTTCACTGGGAAGATTTGGAATCAAGCTTTCGAGGGGAGAATTCGCACTGGATCCATCGTCAATTTGGAGCATGAAGATGTGAAGAGATTTCTAGAAGACGCAAAGGTACTAGCTGTAACGAGACTAAAAAACGCTTTGAGGAAAGACAGGAGCTTGGAAACCAACGTTATCCTGTCTTGTAAATTTGAAGTTAGAAAAGATGATCACACGGTGAAAGAGATCAAATATTTCAATACGAGGAATGAAATCATCCTCCAGACCACGGATATCAACGAATGGTTCATCGAAAACGCGTCGGAGCGTTTGTTGAAGAAGGTGGAAGCTTTCCAGGAAAAGAATTCAGGCTGGTGGCTGACCGAAATAATCGATTTGACTATGAATATCAACAAGTACGTGCCACTACGAGGCGGTGTGTTCACATACACCCCGTTACCTAAGCATATCAGTGATACGAAGGATGTGGTAAACATCAGGAACAACGACTCTTACTGCTTTCTTTGGTCGGTCACCGCAGCTCTGTTTCCACCCGACAACAACAATCCCAACGCGACCAGCTCGTACCCCCATTTCAGCTCGGTGCTACGGTATGATGGTGTAAAGTTTCCTATGTCTCTAGACAAAAACACCATTTGAAAATTTCAGAAGCTTAACAGTCTTTTAATTAACGTTTATGGAATAGACCAAGGTGATCGGAAAAGAAGTAAAATAGCACCGATTCACCTGAGTCAGAATGAGTCTGATAAACCTGTAATTCATCTTCAAGCGATAGAAACTGAAATCACTGACGATGACGATGATGATGTTGATACGGAAAATTATGGAAAAAATAGAATCTTTCATTTTACTTGTGTTCGAAATCTGTCTCGATTAACAAGTTCTCAAATTTCTAAACATAAACGTCGTACTTGGTTATATGATAGGTGTCTATCACACTTCCAATCTGAAAAGTGTTTGTTCAAGCAAAATGTATATTGCATGAATTTAAACAAAACCAGAGTTATTCTACCTACAGAGGAGGAAAAGATACTAGAATTAAAGAATTTCAAGCACAAAGAAACTGTTCCGTTCTGCGTTTACGCAGACCTAGAAGGTTCATTGCAGCCCACTCTTGAAAGTTTTGGGGAAAATAGAACAATTTATCAGAAGCATCTTCCGTGTAGTATAGCTTATTATTTACAGTGTGCGTTTGACGATTCGCTTTAAAAATTTGAAATTAATCGTGGAGAGACTTGCATTCAATGGTTTGTGAATGAATTAGCGGAATTGGCACATTCGTTAGAAGTTTATTTCAAAACTGTTGTACCGATGGAACCGCTCAGTTCCAATCGAATCAACGAATTTTATTCTACAACAATGTGTTACACTTGTAAAAAACCGTTTACACTCACAGACGTAAAACATCGTGATCACTGCCATTTCACAGGAAAGTACGGTGGTTGCAATCTAAATTACCAAAATTCGCACACTATCCCAGTGATGTTCCACAATTTGTCGAGTTACGATTCACATTTTCTGATCAAAGCACTGGCTACATCGTTCGAGGGCTCAATTGAGCTTCTACCCGTAAACTAAGAAAAGTGCATTTCTCTTACAAAATATGTCAAGGGGACAGATATGAAGTTTAGATTCATGGATTCACACCGTTTCATACCCAGTAGTCTTGAGAAATTAGCAACGTATCTCGGTGATGATCAGAAATCAATCACACGAAAATTTTATCGTAGCTCAGATAAATTTCAGTTATTGACCAGAAAAGGAGGGTTCCCGTACAAATACATAGACAGTTGTGAGAAGCTCAAGGGCAGACGGCTACCATTCAAACAACAATTTTACTCAAAATTAAATGATCGGGATATATCAGACGAAGACTATGCACATGCATGTGAAGTTTGGCAAACTTTTAACGTTCAAACTTTGGGAGATTATTCGGACTTGTATTTACAGACGGACGTGTTTTTACTAACCGACGTTTTTCAAAACTATCGACAGAGCTGTTGGACAACGTACAACCTGGACCCGATACGTTATTACATCGCGCCCGGTCTGTCGTTTGATGCGATGTTAAAGTGTACCGACATCGAGCTCGAGCTTCTCACCGACATAGATATGGTTATGTTTATTGAAAGAGGTATTCGTGGTGGTGTGTCACAGTGCTCGAACAGATACGCAAAGGCTAACAACAGGTACGTGGGAGAGGAATTCGATCCTGAGGTCGAAGAATCTTATCTCATGTACTTTGACGTTAATAATTTGTACGGTGCTGCTATGAGCTTTGCTCTGCCATACAATTTCTTCGAATTGGTATCAGACTTCGGACAATGCGACGTTCTTACCATCTCGGACAATGCGGAGTTTGTTCACATACTGGAGGTGGATTTGGAATATCCTGAGGGACTGCATAAAATTCATAAAGATTTACCACTGTGTCTGGAGCACTATATACCTCCGATCTTGGATAGAAATCAACCGAAATTGACGCCCACGCTACTTTTCAAGAAAAACTACGTTGTTCACTATAGCGTTTTGAAACAGCGCTTACAATTAGGCTTAAAATTACTCAAAATTCACAGAGTTCTCAAATTCAGATGAACCCTGTGGCGCAAAAAATACATAGATTTGAATACCGATTTGGGCGAAAAATCTCACAACGAATTTAAGAAAAATTTTTACAAACTGATGAACAACGCAGTTTTTGGCAAAACAATGGAAAATGTAAGGTTGTATAGAGATGTCAGGCTGATTATGCAATGGGATGAAAGATACGGTGCTAGAGCTACTATAGCCAAACCCAATTTTCACAGCTGCACCATTTTCGACAAAGATATAATTATCGTCGGAATGAGTAAGACGAAAGTCAAGTTGAATGAACCATTGTATGCAGGTTTCTCGATCATGGATCAGGCTGAAACATATATCTACGATTTTCATTATAATTATATTGGGCAGAAATTTGGCAACCGAGCGAAATTAATGTATACGGATACCGACAGTTTGATTTACAATTTTACCGTCCCCGATATATACGAACATATTGTTACAAAGGGTAAAATCACCCGTTTTGCCCCCTTTTTAATGATCTAGTAGTCATCATAAATAAAAGACGTTTATAAACCTCTTATGTCTTTCAAAAGAATAAGGTTGCTGCGTCAACCAACATTATTGTAAAAACAGATTTGTTTCAGACTTAAAACGAGAAACACATATTCCGCAATTAAAGCTTTTCCACCACGTTTCATTCACGCTTTTGATTTTGACTTGATAAACAAACTCGCGGATCCATATTGTTAGGTATGGGTAGGGTAAGTAATCAACACTGTCTTGTTACTTATACTAGATTTATTTAACCACAGTTCTGTTACGGCGGTGCCGGAGCGCCTGTGTACTGGCCTGGGGTCAGTACGCAACTGCCTAACGTGAGAGCGCTGTCTTAGAGTAGCGAGTGCGCTACTAGCCGTATCGCACGTATTCACCTATGGGTATTAATACTATCATAGGTGAATACATAACACATATTTATTTCAGTAACGTCAAAGAACGTTACAATATGAAGGAGGACTTGTATAAATTCGATACGTCTGATTATCCGCTTGACAACGTTCATGGAATGCCTCTAGCAAACAAAAAAGTTCTCCGCTTGATGAAAGATGAGAATAACGGAAAAATAATGCTGGAATTTGTAGGATTAAAAGCTAAATGGTACGCACTCCGAGTCTTGGGAGATGAGAAAGACAATAAATGTGCCAAAGGTGTCAAAGCATCAGCGTTGAGAAAAGTAACTTTGAACGATTATTCGGAATGTGTTTTGAAACGTGAAAATTTGTCTACAAATCAGCATTTGATATTAAGTCAAAAGCACGAGGTACACACCGTAGAACAGCAGGAAGTGGCACTAAGCTGGAATGACGACAAGCGGATCGTGTTTCAAAAAACAACCGACACGCTTGCGTGGGGCTACAAGCCTGCACCTCAGCTGTGTGATTTACAACTGTACCATGATGTATAACATATAATTATGTGAGATGATGAATGAGAACGCTCCGAAATATGAAAAATTGTACAACGACGCATATGTCTGTCGATTGTATGAAAAATAAAGATGCATACTTGTGATGTGTCGGATATAAAACAGAGAGGCACATACGTTTTTACAAAAAATTCATTTATTTATTGTTACATGTCCGATTCGTTTATCCAACTGTTGTGTGTATTATCAAAACCTAACCATCTAACGTATATTTTTCTTCCACGCTTCTTGAGCACCTTCTCTACCAGATGAATATCCGGATGTTCAACCTTGAGGAGCTCTTCTTCGTAGAAACCACCAGCGATAGGTTGATCTCGGTAGTTTTTGAGCTTGTACGTCACGGGATGAGTATTTTCCACTCGACTCATCGTGAATATTTCAGTGGTCCAATTGGGAATGTAACCTTTCTCACAGACGTTTTTGAATTTGCTGATTCAAACTCTGTCGTCGGATTTGAATTTTGCCGATATGGTAGGTATCGCTCGAAGCCCTCCGTACGCCTGACGTTATAACAACCTCTCGTTTGCTACGGTCACATCCGACGGTTTCATTCTTATGGTTCGGTGCTTGGCGTTGTTGTAAGCCGAAACCAAATCAGATGAGACATCGAGCCATTTGTAGCTTCCTTGCATGCTGAACCGTTTCCACATTTTACCTTATAGCGTGCGATCGAAACGTTCACAGATCGAAGCCTTTAAATTACTGTACGTGGAGTAAAGTTTGATTCCGTAACGTGTTATAAGCGATTCAAATTTCGAGTTGTAATATTCCGTTCCTCTGTCGACATGTAAATTTTTCATTTTCTATTGTCTTCGTAACATCATCTTCAAATTTGCTCTTTATCGGTACAGCCCACCCATACTTTGGAAAAATATCAATGACTGTGAGCATGTACTTGTAGCCTTTGTTTCGTCCAGCGTATGACGTCATATCAAGAAGATCTGTCTGCCAGGTCTCGTCGATGCCGCGCACGTCTACACGTCGACGCGGGTAATTCCGGCGTGCAGGCTCATGCAGTTCCGTCACCAGTGCTTGCTTTTCCTCCTTCATATTCCAACGCTCTTAGTCAGGTGTCCATTTGGGAAATGTTATCAGCGGTTCTAATCGACAGGTCTCTGCCTGTTCAAAAGTCTGTGTAAAAGGCATCCCAGGCTTTCTCCGTGTTGAGCTCTAAAGCTTTGATCATTTGATCGAGGTTGTCGTTTTTGCAGCACGTTGAATTTTCGTCTCAAGATTTTTAAAGTTACAGCATTGTTCGGCTCTGCGGGATCTGCGACATTGCACAGTCTCTTTTTCCGTATATCGTAATTCCCGTCCGCTGTTATTTGAAATCCGACACCCGGAGGACCACGAGTGCTCGCGGCCGTGTTTTTATCCAAATGCCGTCCAATCACGTCGACGCTCATCTCGGTAATGAATGCAAAAACGATAGGAGCTGCTTAATAAATGATTCCTGCTTCGCGTAGCTCTTCGATAATGGAGATTATTTCGTTTTTTTGACTCCAATTTCCCGCTGCCTGAGATGCCAGGAGTAAACGAAGACGCTCCACTAACTCGTTTGGATCATCCCAGAAAACGTATTCCGTTTTAACACCTTGTCGAGTGATCATAGCTTGCGGAAGTGGACCTTTCGGCAAGGTGATGGGGAATAATCCATCAATTCGGCAATGCCATTTTCGAATTTGTAACTGTTGTCGTTACGAACAGCCCGATCGCATGAGTAATAGTTTTAATGCGCGTTCGTTGCGACGATTATGTTTTTAAAATTTTCCCGATCTCCGGCGCTCAAGGGAAAACCGTCAGGCTTCTTTTTGAACTAAAGTTCCAGCAAACCCTTCGTTTTCGGGTAACGCGTATCGCCAATACGAATGTAGTTACTCTGAAAAGATATCAACGAATCACCAATCATTAGTCCGTTCAAGAGGTTGCGTACACCGTACACGTTGTCCAATTCACCTTTTGTCTTTGCATCTCTCATCAGTGCAAAATACTCATCCCCGATTTTCTCGACCGGTGTTTCTACGATTGTTTTATCTCCTGCTGAAGCAAAGGAATCGTCCATTTCCGAGACAGTTTCATTTTCCGTTTCATTTTTCATCTGCTTCATTTGTTCTTTAATTTCTTCCACCTCTTGTTTCACAGGTTTAGTCACTTTTGTAACATTTACCAGTTCTTGCTACAGAGTCACTACTGGTTTGAAAACGTCACTCAATTTCTGAGCCGTAGATTCCTTGCCCGACTTGAGCAATCTGTATTTTCAACGGCTCGCAGCACCCGCTTGAACGATCTGATGTAGGACATCTTTTTGTTTGGGAATTTCAGAGCTCTGCATGTTTACGCAACTGAGTCTGCAACGCTACTGCGTCTCTTGCTCGAAAACGTTAGATTTTATTTCTTCTCCAGGCTAACAAAAGAATCGAATCCCTTTCTGTACCGTCTTTTGTTAAGCTCACTGTCTCTGTCGATCACCAGAAACCCGAACTTCTCACCGTTCCAGCCTGCAGAGCACACACTTTTAAACTCTGTGTAAGACATGTCGGTGTTGACATGGTCGTTGTATACGTGTCTCAGGTTCATATCGTCTTGTTTGAATAACACGAGTAAGTTTACGTTGTCGCGCACGAGATGTTTGGGAATACGCGTTTACGTCTGACAGAGATAGAAACAGTCAACGTCGTGATATGTACTCATGCAAAAGTAGGCTCTAATATTGTCCCGCCTCTTGCACGCTACATCGTCAAATATGATTACTGAGTTAGGCCGAGCTTTTTCCGGTGTGATCACTTGCTTACGCTCGGTAAACGCAAAATACTCCGTATTCTCAACATAGTCCAACAATTCCTTCGACGATTGGTATTTAGGTGAGTTGAGAGGTTTCGAGTAGATGTGAATATTTTCGAATCTGAGTCCGTTGGGATGGGTTATGAGTGTGAGCAACGCATTAGTATTACCACAATTTGACGGTCCACAGAATATTGCACGTACACTATTCGGGAGTAATTTACCGTGCCGTTTGTGCCTTTTGACATTTTGCTCCGAAAGTTTGTCAAAATTCATCACGGGAAGGTTAGTAGGTTGTTTCTCAAACCGCATCTCGGACATGACTGATCGGATTTGCTATAAATATCCCGTTTCGAAGCACTTTTCTTCAGTCAACGCACGAACATGATCGCGTACAGAAGTGAACGAAGTAGTCGAAGAAATAAAGCAATGGACTGTCGATTTTTTGAGCAGTAAGACGGATTTTGATGCGGTTTTTTGCATTCGCTTCGTAAGAGCGCCTACAAACTTTGTGAACTAAATTGATTAATTAATTTTTTGAAAATGCATTATGGCATTAATAATATGCATTTTGCAAGTGCACTTCCAAGAGACACTAAATAAAAAATTTGCTACTCGGGGGTTTTTGGGGTCGCTGAACACGAATATCGCCACGGCAACCGTCTCCGAGGTACCTGGTGCCCAGGGTGGACAGTATCAACGTCTTCTCCTAGAGTTTTGGCGAAAATTGTGATCGAATTTGTGATTGAATTAAGAACAATATACTTTAATTAAGGTAAAAATGATAATACTCAAGATAATTCCAGAAGAATACGTTGAAACGTTCACCCTGGGCACCACGTACCTCGGAGACGGTTGCCGTATCGATATTCGTATTCAGTGACCCCAAAAACCCCCAAGCAACGAGTTTCGACAAATTCGATCACAATTTTCAAAACTCTTGGAGAAGACGTTGATACTGTCCACCCTGGGCACCAGGTACCTCGGAGACGGTTGCCGTGGCGATATTCGTGTTCAGCGACCCCAAAAACCCCCGAGTAGCAAATTTTTTATTTAGTGTCTTTTGGAAGTGCACTTGCAAAATGCATATTATTAATGCCATAATGCATTTTCAAAAAATTAATTAATTAATTTAGTTCACAAAGTTTGTAGGCGCTCTTACGAATCGAATGCAAAAAACCGCATTAAAATCCGTCTTACTGCTCAAAAAATCGATAGTTGGGCCGTTTTTAGTGCTTTATTTCCTCGACTAAAGCAGCAGGCGGCAACATCGTAGCAAGAGTCTGGAGAGTAAAATCATCAACAGCCTTTCAGTCGAATTCCATGTACATGGTTATCAGTACTGTGGGCCTGGTACAAAATTAACAGAGAGACTCTCGCGGGGTGATCCGGGAATCAATCTTCTCGACGCAGCTTGCAAAGACTACGACATTGCTTACTCGCAGAATCGTGAAAATCTTGAATTGAGAAACGAGGCTGATAGGGTGTTGGCTGAGAAAGCTTGGAAACGGGTTCTCGCAAAGGACGCAAATTTGGATGAGAAGGCAGCCGCTTGGGCAATCGCGAATATGATGAAAGTGAAAACAAAACTCGGAACGGGAATCCGAAAATCAAAAAATGGTACCCTGAGAAAAATTATAAATGCTGCAAAACGTTCTATGGTTCAAAGCAACGATGCAAAAGTAGCTATCGAATCTGCACTGAAGGGAGCTGAGAGCGTTGTTAAAAAGCGGGTGGTAAATGTAAAGTGCGAACACCTAGCGTCCTACCAGCAGTGGCGTAGCTATTATAGGGCAAAGTGGTGCAGTGCACCAGGGCCCCAAAGCTCAGGTGGTCCCTGAGCTGGGGGGGGGGGGGGGGGGGGGGAGCGAGCTTCTGAAACTGGGAAACTCTGACCCTGCTCCCAAGCATTTTTTGAAGTGAATATTCCTTATGCGACAACGGCACGTTCCTTGGTAATGCTAAAAAGTGTCCGTAACCCAAGTATCCGTAAACCGGACAAGAAAACGGAGGAAAAGAAGAAGAGAGAGAGAGAGTGATGTGTGAGCGAGAGAGAGAGAGAGAGTGATAGGCTATCCATAGCCCGCGTGTACGTGTTTTATATGTATCAGGACAGCAGCGCGCATGCGCGTCGTTCTATCCGTTGTGTGTGAGTCCACATGTATGTGTGAGTTCATACCGTCTTCGCTTCGTGCCGAGTTCAAGCTTCTATTTTGTGTTATGTTTGTATATATATATATAAGTGTGCATTTGGAGTGTTGATATTATAATATTATTATTGTTTCTAAGTTTAGTGCTATTGTGTACACAAATAACATTAGTTATGATATATGGTTCAAATAAAACATATTGTAAACATTTAAGGACGTTGTATGCAAAACACCCTTTTCGACAGATTTTGTTTAAATTTTGCTCGAGTTTTAATTGTAATATTTCCAAATTTCTTGCCAAATTCCAATACGATCGACCACGTCGTTTGAGAATAAATCGAATTTGAAAATCCAAAAATTAACACAGGGCTTATGGGAAAATCCGCAAAATACCTGACAAAATTCACGTTTGCATATGTAATTGGAAAACGGGTCGATAGAAATGCTTGAAAAACTGGTATCATCTTATTCAATAAATTTTGGATCCATTAGAATTTTTTAATATTTTTCCACCACGTCGTTATCTCGTAATTAATTCCGAAAGTAGGGAAAGTTCGTGAAGATTGCACGAGGAGAATATTTTTTCTTTTTGCCCTCACGCAATGTGACCACTGCTTTCAAATTCCGATCCAGCTTTTTTTCGCACAAATCGGCCTTTATAGCGGGTTCTTTCCATTTTTCATTTTTTTTTTATTCGTCCGACAACAACTTTCAAAAATTCAACACTGTTGGTAAATTACTTGTCACTCGTTTCAAGCTCGGGTGGCCTATAGGTTAGGTTCATGCGACGCTACCACGACCGAATTTTCGTGTCGTGCGTTAGTATTGTCCCCCGCGTTCCTTATCCTCGACAGGGCTCTACGGCTGTAGTGGGTACAGACGCGGCGATAAATATCGTTCTTGATGCCAAAAACATGAACGATTTCGACTATTTTTTTCGCTTTTCGGATCGAAAACTTATTTTTTACTATACTTATCGTGAATATTTCGCAATTCTAACGGCGTCTCAATTCAATTTTCAATGAAAAAATATTGCATTCACTATTTCTTATAAAAGACTACGTCACAAACTTTATGCTCGGATTTCGCATACAACGTCCTTGAAAGTAAGGTTATTACGTCAGCGGAGGGCAAGGAAGTATTCACTTCAGACGCGTGTGAAGCAGACGCAGCATTTTTTTTTTTTTAATGTTTAATGAACATTCATGATAGCAAAACTCCTAAGTCAAGAGTTTCAACACTGCTTATTTATATTGAATGAGATGAGTTAGAACCTATCTTAAGATAGGCTTGGAGTCCTAATCACGATAGCTTCAATTGAGCGGGGATTTCGCGATTACATTTCTTCAATTTATGAATACTTTTTATCATTTATTGTACGTGTTTCGAGTGATAATTCTTTTTGTTCGTTTTGTTCTTGAGTGAATGCGAAATATTATAAGAAATAACTATCACCAACCGATGCCTGTACAATTCTGAACGCTCTCTCACTACGTATAACAACCAGGTAAGTTTTTTTACTACTGTATTTTGGTTAGAGGAAAAATAACTCAATTACATGATGTAGTTGATCAATAATACAATGTAGTTTACATTGTATATACAATGACCGCTGTGACCGTATCTGTTCGCAAAACCATTTCAACCTAGACTACGGAATTCAGCGACGAGACAAAATATAAACAAGCCGTTTGCAAATCAGTATGCATGTATATCCATAGCGATTATTTTTTGCTCTGAAAGAATCATTTTGGGTTTACGTACTTGAGAAAATTCAGTTATCGCGTAAGTTTCGATAGTGTGAACTAAAAATGATGGATAGAAAAAAGGAACGTAGTGGTGCTTTAAAGCGAAAACAATGACAGGAAAGAGAAGAGAGTAAAAAAACGTTGCCCAAGCTGATAGTTTCTTTACGAAACCTGCTCGAGAAAATCAAGATTCAACAACTGTGAATGCTTCTGCCGAAATTCAGAAATTCTTTGCAATAATGCAAGCCTTGTATAACTTCTTTGAAAACAGCATTAGGCGTTGGGACCTCTTATCAAAATTCACTGGCGAATCAGAAAATATTTAAAAAAAATTGAATCAGACAATATGGTCTAGTATGGTTAACACAATATCTGCAGTCAACTTTCGTTTTTTCGATATCATCAAAGCATTATCCGAAATAACGCTGAAGAGTTCCACTAAAGACAAACGTAGTGACGCATGAATTATATAATCAAAAATGCTCAATTTTGAGTTTGTATTTCTTTGTGAATTCATGCATCGTATATTAAACGACATGAATTATGTTTCCAAAATTTTGCAGAAGCGTGACATTGTTTTAGATGAGACGAGTACGGCTTTGGATGAAACCATAGAGAAATTGAAAAAGTACAGACATAACTTCGAGTCATTTAAATGCAAGGCCAGTGAAACTGCGAAAAAATAGGATATTGATTCCACTTTTCCAGAAAAGCGAAAAAGAAAAAGTAAAAAGCATTTTGATGAATTGGCTTCTGACCACCGGTTTCACAACCGGGAAGACATCTTTAAAATTACTATTTTCAACAATGTACTCGACGTAATAATTACTTAGTTAGAGGCGCGTTTCAATGGTATGAGTGCAGTATGTAAAACGTTCGACTTTCCAACTCCAAAAAATTTGCTCAGCATGGATAAAACAACTTCACTCAAAAATGTGATCGGTTTCAGATGAAAAATTCCGATATAATAGGACCCAATTTTTCGCTTCAGTTTCTTAATGTTCATCATCTGGTCCTTCCTAAATTGTCCGAGACATGGTCAATTCATCAATTTTGTAAGGAAGTTATAACGAAATTTGGAGTGCTGGAATGTTACCTTACGGAAATGTACGAGTACACAGCAATGTTACTGTTTCACACTATTCCTATCATGTCTGCGTCATGAAAAAATCTTTCAGTAAATTAAAGGTTATAAAAAATGATTTAAGAAACGTTATGGAGCGAGATCGACTCCGACATTTATCATTAATTGCAACTGAAAACAAGACCGCATCAAACTTGGATTTGAGTGAAGTGATAGACGAATTTGCAAAAATGAAAGCGCGCAAGGGATTGTGAATTTGACTGGAAATATTATTAACAATGATAAAAATTAACGACAACAGAGTCAGGGCGGCTAGGTGGTCTAGTTGAGTAAGGCTCCGGTCAAGTATGTCTAGACGCCAGGTTCGATTCCTGGCTCCGTCCTTAATTTTTCGAAATCACCAGTTTTTCGAATTTATATCTCTTAACAATCCACTTCTTGCAATTAATGATATGCACATCCGCATATCATTTATTAGACGGATTTGCCCGTCTTGCGTGGCTTCCCATCGGAAGCGTAAGATTCCAAAATGTAAACACACATCTACATACGAGTACATTCTTACATTGGGTGCTCAAGACACGAAACTTTCTACTCATTATTAACAATGTTACTTTTTCTGTCTGTTCATCTCATCTGTATAATAATTATTATGTATCGTCATGTGTATCGTTGTTTATTTATTGTTATTTCCTTTTGCTAAACGGATAGGGATTTCAAACCTTATTATACAGGTGTCTCATAGACTTATCTTACTAGGGGTAAGTGCAAGTGACTGCATTCTTATCTTACCCCTACCTATAAGTTTAAGGGCTGCAGTAATGCAGCCATGTGGAAAAGGGGGGAGGGCCCGATTTTTTCTTTATGCACCGGGGCCCTTGTCCACCTAGCTACACCACTGCCTACTAGTACGTTCAAAAGTCGGTGGTTTTCTACCGTTTTTGATTCCTATTTTTGCTGGACTTAGTGCTACAGGCGCGTTAGCCGGTGGTGCGGCAGGTATAGCAAAAGCTGTGAACGATGCAAGTGCTGCTGGACGAGAACTGAGAGAGAGCAAACGACACAACAAAACTGTGGAAGCGATCGCGTTGGGCAAAGGGCTTCATATAAAACCGTACAAAACAGGTCTTGGTCTCCATCTTTCAAAAAACTAGATGCAATGCTACCACGTCGACCGTTGACTGTTTGGGACTTGTTGAAATATGCAAAAATCTTCGAGGTTCCGCATTTCCGCGGTGTTTTCATGCGAAACGAAACGCCCGAAAACGGTCCACGAAGAAACGAATCAGCTATAATCAATCTTGACGACAAAGACGGTCCGGGTACACACAGAGTTGCATACAAGAAACGTGACAATAATATCGATTACTTTGACAGTTTCGGCAACCTTCAACCACCCTCAGACCTCATAGAATACCTCGGCGTTGGTAGTGTTGAATGCAATCATTAAAGGTACCAGGATTATGATACATTTGAATGCGGACACTTGCGTCTGAAATTTCTAAGTGGTGAGCTATATAAACATGGTGCATGATTTATCAAAGTCAGTCTACTCGCAGTCATGGATGATTCGTTGACGTGAAGGATTTCGGGAACCTTTTCGATTCTGGAGGCACAATATTTCCCACCGATCGAATTTGCTAGTGATGAAAGTTATGCTCTTGGCTTGGTAGGATTGTTAACCTTTCATTCGATTTCCGACGTTGATGTTGGTCACAATAAAATTTACGTAGCTGATAAAGTGATCACCATACCTACCGGCAGCTACGAGACCGAGGACATAGAGGAGTATCTTCAAAACGTGCTTAGAAATACAGATATCAGGCTAGCCATCAAACCCAACAATAATACATTACGCAGCGAAATCACATGCAACCACACGATTAACTTTGAGCCGAATGATTCCATCGCTCAACTTTTGGGATTCACACCACGTGTATTGGAGGTTGATAAAACTCACGAATCAGACGTGCCTATAACTATACTCAAGGTCAATGCGTTGCGAGTCGAGTGCAGCATTACAACGGGCCTCTACGTCAATGGACACAAAGTACACGCTATTCACGAGTTGTTCCCGACTGTCCCACCAGGATATAAGGTCGTGGAAGTACCGTCGCACGTCATTCATCTTCCGATCACCGTCAAGACCATAGATCACGTTCAGCTCCGGTTAGTGGATCAAGACGGAGACCTGGTTAATTTTCGTGGAGAAGTTATTACTGTGAGACTACATATCAAATCGCAATAAACGATGGGAATGGTATATAACAGACTGTCGAAGAGTAGGTATATCAGTAAGTCAGCATGCCCCGATCACGTCAGTCATCGATCGATTCTCTAACCGTTAACACCTTAAAACGTGGAGTTCGTGATAGCTCTGGGTTTGAAACTGACGCCTTTTTGAAGAGGAATTTCCGACAAGTAAAAATCCGATTTTGCTGTTTTATCATCTACTACGTACCATGGAGGAAGAAATCTTAGACATTCAAACACCAGTCGTCTTTGACAAATCCGTTGCTCATTACGAGATTCACGCTCACAAACCTCACGCCTCGTCAACTTTCAACAACAGCAATGAATTTCGAATCACCGTTCAGCATCAGGATTTATGCATGTTACCCAGCAAAAAGTCAGTACATATCCACGGACGAATCCTTAAACCTGATCGTACATCTACTGTGAACACACAGCTCGTAAAAAACGCGATCTGTCATCTGTTTGAAGAAATTCGCTACAAAATTAATGGAGTTGAGATTGATAGAACCAAGAACGTTGGCTTGACAAGTCTCATGAAGGGTTACGCTTCCCTGCACCCTAGTCAAACTTGGCTGATGGAGAACGCTGGATGACTTGATGTAAAAGAAAAGAAAAAATTAACCAATGCCGAGGGTAATTTTGACGTACTGATACCGCTCAGCATGATATTGGGTTTCGCTGAAGACTACCTCAAGATCGTTGTCGACGCCAAACATGAGTTAATCCTGACGAGATCAAAAACTGACGTCAACGCTATCATGCAGACTCAAGAGGAGGAATTCAAAATCATGAACTTTGCAGTGGAATGGCTCATACCGTATTCGAAACTCGCGGATCAGAAAAAAGTTGACCTACTAAATTTCATTCAGAGAGATCCGCCTTTTTTGATGAGCTTCCGCAGTTGGGAATATCCTTCACTTCCCACAACATCGAAACACGTTTGGACTGTGAAAACTTTCACTCAGCTTGAAAAACCTCGGTACGTCATTTTGGGTTTCCAAACAAGTAGAAAGAACAAGATCGGCAAGAACGCAAGTCATTTCGATTATTGCAATATCACGGGCGTCAAGCTATTTTCAAACTCTCAATCTCATCCGTACGGTAACCTGAACCTCAACATAAGTCGTAATCTCTACGCGCTCCTGTACGAGATGTACGCAAACTTCCAAGCTACCTACTACGACAAGAACCCCGAGCCGTTGCTGACAAAGAGTGAATTCCTTCGAGACGTTCCCTCATTTGTTATCGACTGTTAAAAACAAAACGAATCTTTGAAGTACGGACCTGTCGACATCCGTCTTGAATTTGAAGCTGAAGCCAACTTTCCCGCTGAACCATCGGCGTACTGCTTGATTGTTCACGGTCGTATTGTCGAATACAACCTGCTCAGTGGTGGGGTGAAAAATTTGGTATAAAAGCTGACCCGTTCCCACCATCTCGCACAGTTCAAAGATGGAGCTTATCGTTGACATACAAGGCTTTCGTAGACCTTTTAACGATACCTTCACATTGAAAGAATTGGCTATGATTTCAATCTACTCGGATGCATCTCCATCAATGTTTTTCTTCAAGCCACCTTACGAATGGGATTGTCTGGACGTCAAACACAATAGCCAAAATTCTTGGTTAGAACGCGATTTTCACGGTTTACCTTGGAGCTGTGAAACCGTAACGTTTGAGGAAGTTGAGTGGACCATTGAAGACAGGCTGTGCAAAGCTGAAACCGTGTTCGTAAAAGGAGAAGACAAACGAGATTGGTTGCTCAAAATTGTCCCGAAAGTTCAAATCATCGATATGCTGGACTTTGACTGTCCGTCGCTTCAAACCTTGCAAAAAACTTCAGCTGTGTCTCTAAGATGCGACGTTCATACAATACCCAACGCAATCTGTGCAGCACAAAACGTTTCTTCACTTCAAAATTGGCTACAAAATCATCATACTGTTCGGATGCCGAGGGCGTACGATTTGTGTTACTGCGCAGAAGCGTCTACAAGAACGGTCCCGCATTCCTGGCAAATATATCATCCTGGTTATGAAACTATTGAATAGAATTATTGTACTCTTGTTGTGAAGTAATCGTCAACTGTGCCCTAAAAATTGTACTCGATAAAACTGTTTTTTAAAGAATATTCATGAGATTATTTACACCTTCACCTTCACCTTAGCTCTCAAGAGACAATTTTTTTCAATACAAAGCTTATGTAAGATTTAACCTTGCTCTCTATTCTTGACCGAGCTGTACTCAAACCGAGTTATGTTTTGCATTCCTAGAGCGATAGTAACCCAACACCGCAGATCCTTGACTCTGAATGTATACTACCGCAGCTATCGGTCGACCTTCCACTCTGGTCTTGACAGAACCCGTTCAAAATTCATCGTTGAGTTCATATGACAGTTACAAGCCACAAAAATGTCACGTGGTTGATATCAAACCGACATCCGTGTAAGTGAAAAACAATTCTCAGAACCATCAATTTTATAATGACGCGTGGTTGATAACGTGGGAAAGAAATGAGAGGTGGTCGATGTTACACATCAGCGATATCCGAGTGGATAAAAAACAATTCTCGGAACTATTAATTTTGGAATGTCACGTGGTAGATAACGTGGGAAAAGAATTTGGGGGTGGTTGATGTTACACATCAGCAGTCCTACCGTGGAAAAGGAATTTGGAGTGGTTAATGTTACACATCAGCAGTCCTATCGTCGGAAAAGAATGCGGGACGGTAAAAAGTTCTCACCCCCGCTGCACCCTCCACCGTTGGCAGACGAGCACTACATAAAGACTTTGACCTTCGGTCGGTAAGATTGTCGGTAAAACAGCACGATTTTGACCTTCGACTGATAAGAATTGTTGGTAAAGCAGTGCGATTTTTACCGTCGACCGATACAACTGTCGGTAAGGTTGCATGGTTTTGACCTCAAGTCGGTACGACAGACTGTGACGTCATCGCGGTAAAGGGTTTGAGTCTGGGGAGAATGTCAGTAAATGTCGGTAACAGGAATCTGTAAGTAGAACCCGCCTTGCTATGCTACTATTCTCTACTTTTTCATAGATAGTGGATTCTGTGACACTGAGTCTCGAGCTGCAGCACATCAATAAGTGTGCCTCGTCCAGCCCTCTTCCATTTGACGATAATAATCGAGCCTAGATGTAAAGTCAGTCTCTATGCAGTCTCGATCATCCAGAAAAATCCGCAACCCTCTGAACCGCCCTCTGTATTTCCGACGCGAACTCTGGGTACCGGGTGTGGATGATCAACTTATCGCGGCTCGGTGTTGAACGTAGTTATCGTACCCAGGTCTCTGCCGAAAACATACACGCTCACGCTTCAAGGTACAAATCGCGGGTTAGGACTCAAACATTCGAAGCAGTTAGGGTGTTACGCCACCATTGGTAGGCTGGCCAGCCCCACGGCTGCCTCGCTTTCGGGAAGTGTGTGGTCGCCTAGTGTCTAATGAGAAAAAGAGCTATCACGGGTTTTATTTGCGAGGACGGACTCGTCCGATATCTGCTCTACTTGGAGTTCGAGCCGCAAGTGCCACGCTCGCTTCTACGCTGTTTGAGCATCCCTGCTCGGCGCGCGTTGTCGCCACCGCGCATGCGCAGCGCACGTTCGCTTTTACTACCTACAGACGGGAGTACGGTACAGGAGTGTTTAGCTCGTGAAAGCGCCCAATCGCGTTACCTGACGTCTGGCTCGCTTTTTTGGTGTGCGTGTACAATCTCGAGCTGTCTATTCAGCAAGCAGATTCTGAAACCGTATTATCACTCCGTAGATTTATCCCTCGTAGGCTGCTACAGACTCTTAGTCTACTTGGCATTTCCAAGCCATCTGTTCACATTACGGAGCTCACGGGTCACTGGAAGCGAAGGAACATACCTTATCATAAGCTCTCGTTCCCGTTTCTTAACTCTCTCACGCATGCGGTTTTATTGGCGGAACTAGCGCAACATAAAGGGGGTTCATTGGGGATAAGTATCTTATGGTAAAATCGTTAACGGGTTTTACTCCACTCAATCTATTCCTCACTATTCTGGATTCTCGCAACTATAGTGCACTGGTATTTTTTGTCGCAAGTCACTTCTACTGGATCCTTCGATCGATATACTTCTATTCCATCCTCCATCAAATACACTCCAATGACAACATTCAAACAATTCACTTCGTTCAATTATACATTTAAATTGGTTACTATTACAAAAAAGTATTAATACATTCAATCGTAAACCCTCCTTACATCAATTGTCACTCCTGCCTTCATTCCTTGTCTCGAGAGCAGCAACGAGATCGAATCCAAAGGTATCCGAAACGAATTCCGGAGTGGGTATACAGACATATTGACAGCCGCTCGTCAATACCTCCCCTTTATCCCGTAACAAGGGGTTACTTGAAAATATTTAGACAATACGTTTTTGCATTTTGACAAACACTTTTACCGCAAATGTGGAATACCCGATGTCTTATCTGCCCGAAAATTTGAAGTGTCGTTGTCACTAATTGCTATATCTCTTTCTCTCGATGTATTCTCTGTTTCTATCATTTCTGTGTATACCTTTCTTATGCACACTCATTATGTTATGTTATCTCTTTTTCTTTCCCACTTTCATCTACATCTCTCTACATTATTATAAACTTTCAATTGTATCATAGTTTATAGACTGGAAGATCAGACTTACACATAAAAAGAACACACTTCTAAGTCAGTAATGTAGCCAGAGTCGAGTCGAACATAAATCCTCTATGTAACACAGGAATAAGAGTCGATTATCCCTTCGGGTGATTAAACCGGCTCGCGGGAATAATCTTCGATTTTATTCCCTTGTTACGTAAGGTACTATTAGCATTATCTTTTCTTAATATCCTTGATACGTTTACCTGCTTCCGTTGTGTTTTGATTACGTATGACCGCTCCCCTTTGCCATTATCTTGTCTATACTGAGTGACTCGTGCAAACTGTCGGAGAATCTGATCATATCTTTTCTTACTCGAGTTGAAAAAAATTGACAGATCGTTTTTGGTATCCAACAGAATTATCTTTTATCGTCATTGTCGAGATCAGTACCTACACCGTAGGATAACGGATTATTCGTCCTCACTTAACTTACCTTTTTTTCAAACCCAAAGAATAAAGCATTTGCACCGGATAGTCAGTGAAATGTGGTTGGAAAATTATGAATAGTTCTGCACTTGTAGTACATTTTTGTTACATTAAATCGCATTTATAAGCGTTTCAAAAATCACTTAGGTAGTCCATCGGGACCCAAACCTGGACGCTGTAATCTGTCTGGTTACTAGGCGCATGTATTCATTCACCAGTAGACTAACCCCTTCGTTGATAACAGAGACAACTTATTAGTATCTTGTATTATTGCGTTTTCGTGGTATCTTATGGACCACCGCCACCATTTTTTCGCGACCACTATGAGTCAATCCACGTCAAACCGGACGAAAAAGAGTAAAATTTTTCATCGATTTTTCCGATTTTTGTGAATGTTTTTTAACGGATTCAATGTGTTACGTCCAACATACCACTTCTCTCTATTTTTCCTACTCGCTAACTCTCCCACAGTTCTTACATTAATCTCATGGTCTCTGTCCTGTCCTCTTATCTCTACGTAGTCTCACGCTATTCACTATCACGCTTACTCTTTAAATTCCATTCCCTACTCCTAGCATTGTCACACCTTTTCTGCACCCGTACGTTTCACGTCTCGAGGTACACTCCTATTCTGACTCTCGACAATTCCACATCTAGCCTTCTTATATATCTTTTCGTACCACACAATTCATTCCTACCGGTATCTCAAGTTCTACGGAATAAACATATAATCGACATATCAACATACTCAAGTTTATTCAATCCTCATCCTGATTTCCGGTTGACCTGAAACGTAAAAGCGAAGCCAACCAGGTTACTCCTTCCGCTCAGGAGTAAACTCTACTCACGGACGTAACACATGGGTGAAATAAGTTCATACCATTTTTTTTTTTTTTTTTTTTACCTTCTATATTTAAAAATTTATTCCAGGTTGAAAATTGTCCAAAATGCCAAAAACCGCCACACACACCCTCCTTCAAATTTTCATATCTCAGGTACTATTTCTCTGATCAATTTATCCATGGGCTCATTCGAAAGAGCTGGAATTGGGCTTCCATCTCATGCTACTACAAATTTGATAATAGCAACAATTGAAGGTTATTATAAACAATTCATTTTCAAACACGATTCTCGTCGTAGAAATCGCGCTATAAAATTCCAAAAAAAATACAAGCGTATGCTTTGCCAATTTCCTGTAAGATAGGTGAGTTGCAAACTGGAAAATTAATGGAGAGTATTTTTTAAATATTAATAATCGAGCGTAGGCGCGGGGTTTGGATCAATCTTATATCAAGCACACATAAAATGGGAAGAATGTTTATCGAAAATCAGCATATTACATCACCCAACAGATTCCGTTGATTTAAATTGTTTAGATATAAATTCTTAATACTATATCAAACTGCTGAGCGCCACGGACCCTGGAGGCCACCTAACGACGGTCTACTCGTCAAGCTCGTACAGAAGCGTTGTTTATCTATTAGCCTTGTAACACTTTATTCTACCTGAACAATTAAGAACCATAAATAAATAAATTATAAATAAAATAGTCGACACAATTGTAAAGATAAAACCATAGAAATAAAACAGTTCAAATAAAAAGATTGCAATAAAAGGTAGAAATAAAAGTGTACATATAAGAAAAAACAAAAGCTATACATTCATTCAAACATTCACACATACACACCGTTTAAAAAATACGCCTTCGATACACCATATGTTAAAATCAACTGGTTCCTTGTCTTTGTCGTTGAATACAGTTGAAGCAGATAAGTCACTTGCCAATCCAGATATTCTTCTCTTCTTCACTCTCGTTCGATGGATAATTAGAGCTCTGGTGTTCACCTTTAGGTTTCGTCGTTACCCACAATGAGATGGGGGATGAGAGCAACTTGGATCGTGACGACATCGAAGATTCGATGAACTTAGTATGGTGTATATGTGACTTTATAAATCTTATAACTGGCTAGATTTTTTACTTCTGCGGAGTATTATTATTGTAGATCTGTACTGGTTGGCGTCTTTCCGCAGAGTCCTCTTCGCTTCTCTCCTCCGGATCTGTTGCCGGTTCCGCCAGACTGGTCAACCGCGCACTTTCGTTGCGTCCGGTCAAATCCGAAATATTGCCGCCCATATTCGAATGAATGTAATCGTTACAGCCTTTTCTCACGAACTCTGCATCGGGAGGAACAGTTTTAACTGCGGCACTTCTTGTCCGGCTAGCGTTACGACAATGCGACACGACGTGCTTTAGTATTCGTTATGATTTTCTTTGTGTCAAATCAGCTTAATTAATCGATTTGTGATTCTCTTTTTCTGGGTTAACGTTACCTGTTAATTTCGTGAGTAAGCTTTCGTTACCGCACGACTTCCCGAGTTGATAATTTTCGATGTTTGACAGACAAAACATCTCTTTCCTTATATTGCGCAACAGGTCGAGAATACCATTATTCGTCGTTCGATATTTTTCAACAGACCTCTGTTTCTACTTCCGCAACTGTGGAAATTCCGCACACTCTTTCATATCTGCTTCACCATCTGGTTCCGCGAAAGTTGACCAAAACTTTATGGAAATGGCGAAATGGATGATAAAACCTCGATAGAAATAATTTCTACGTCAAACTACAAATTTCATTTTACGATTTTCCATGAAATTTTCTACGTTTAATCAGAGAAATTCGGATACTTGCGTAGTTTTGGCATATAATTTTTTGATGGATTATTGTACTTGTTCATAGATTCTCGTAGATTTTTGTAATCTGCTCTAACATGTTGGCATTCATTTTTCGTAGAAAAACCTGATTTTTTGTAGATTACTGTACATTTTTGTGATTTTTTTTTTGTAGATTATCGTAGATTAACATTATTTCCTTAAATTTTTGGTTATGATATTCGTTTTCCGTACATTATTGTACTTTTGCGTAATTTGTGATAGTTTTTTTTTTTTTTTACTTCTCTGTAATCCTGAAGTGATAATTCCTCTGAAAGTTCATGATTTTTGAGTTTCGTACTTTTCTACGAGTTTCAACATGATTCTACAAACAAAAAAATTCGTAATGTTTGGGTTCAAAATTCAAAATATCTTTCATAAAAAGTCGTAGACATTCGTGATTTTTCATTGATTCATGGAGTTTTCTAGGAAATTCTACGACAAAGAATTAAATCTGCTTCCTATATGCAATTTTCATTATTTCTCGTAGGAATTTATACTTTTTTACGAAAAATAGTACGATTTTTACGACTATCTAGAATATTTTAAGCTTTCTTACGATTTGCCACTATTTTTACCGTTTTCTACGACCGGCAATTGTTCTCAGTTTGATATAGAAATTATTTTCGCCAGGGTAAGCGCACTTATTGGCCGATGCGCCGATGGCGCGGGGTGGGTGCCCGGCACATGGCGGGCCAGCACGTGCGTGTCGCCATCGTTTTTGTTTCTCATTAGTTACTACTAAATTACTGTTTATTAAATATAACTTTACTTCATTAAATTCTGAATATTAATTCGATTTAAAAGAAAAATAATAATTGACAAAAAAATTGTTATTTTTTATAGCATTTATACTTCTGCTTCCGCATTCACTTCTGTTTGCGCTTCTGCAAGAATTTACTGTTGACATCTGTTTCTGCTTCTGCTTCTGTTATGACACTTCCGTGCATCACTATAGTGATAACAATTATAATTATTATTATTTCGTTTCATATTTTGAAGAACAATTCAAACATCCTTCATCTAGTTTTGTAATATCATACAAGTTTTCGAGTTTCTACTGTACTGTATTGTTTTACTTTTCATCGCGTTACTTGTGTTGAATATAATTTAAACATTTACGTTATGACCAGTGTTATTATTATTTCGGTATTGTACCTATATGTATTTGATATTTTTAGATTCATTCTGTTATATTGTTTTTTTAATATATTTTTCACTTTTTCATGATCATTTCATGATCACGGGTATGTTGCGTCCGGCGTATTGCTCGGGCGTACCTTTTTCGAAATCACAATATAACTAGGACTCACGTGAAATGTTTTCCAAATTCCCTTTCAACGCTGTGACGAAAGCTACTGCCACAGATAACATTAAACTATCGTATTGCCTGAACCGGCGAGTGCGACCCCTCCTAGCAAAAGTCACGTAGAAACCAGCAACGATCCCTAGTATAATGTTCAACTTTGTTTCTTATAACTCGTACCAAGAACTGAGACAAGAGACTGCTGAATTAGCATCAGCAGCGCTCAGTCTGAAAATATCTCTCTTTTTAAGTCAAAATTGTCATCAATAATTAGGATAAGCCACTACCTTTGGAAACACCAAATTAAAATAGATTATCTGTTAAGATGTGTGGATGAATGCGTGAGAATTGTTTTAAGATACTTTTTGTCAACATCTTAAACGTGTAAGCGACGTGATTGAGAATCGTCGGAACACCGTCGAAGAGCGCGAAGTAACGCTGACCGTGTAGATTTGGGCACCAGGAGGTCGCCCTCGCACTTCATTGGCTAATTACCGTTGTAACTTATTGCAACTGCAGCTCTTTGGGCCCTCAGGCCCAAGAAGTCATGTCTTTCGACTGTCAAGTCGCAAAGTGCGTAGACATCAACCCGGATTAGCCCTCTCGAGCAAGAGTAGCGTTGGAAAATCTTAATTGTGACCGGCCTAAAGTCTCGCGCTAATTCGTCAAAACCGAGCATTCAGTTATTCTGTTAGTTGCAAAAGACTGTGACGATGTATATATTTGGATAGACGATAGTAAGAACCGAAGTTCGGACGGATCAGCGGATCAGCGGATCAGCAAATTAGTAGGCCTACGACTTTAGAAGGAGAGAGTTGTGTATGGAGGTGTCAGTAAATAATAAAGTGTGTGAAATTAACCCGAATCCTGATCAAGTAACAAATTAAATAAATAACGACGAAATGAAACAATAAAGAAAGTCACACCATTCTAAAATTATAAACACAACACATCAAACACTCTCCCTTCAAATTCTTCGAATAGTTGTTCCGCTCGATTTTATCTATATACCTTTTTACCGTCCGCTTTAATGTTATTGTTACTATTTTGTTTTATTCTTACTCGACTATTGTCTCTTATATCTTTTAACTTATGCACCTGTGCCGTCCACTTATATTTTATAAACTATCAAACCAAGTTTGTTGGGTTGCGACGTGCAGGGACTATAAATTTGGAATTATGTACTATTAAATAATAACTGACTTATTAAACCAATATGACCGAAATAAATGCATAATTTTCTCTTTGATCGACAACAAATATTTCTCGCAATTGTCTATTTATTTCCCTTTCTTGTATATTTGACTTATAATCAATAAACAAAATTCATTACAAGACTCACTATCTTCGACGTTCCAATCTTTACTGTTCTTTACTAAATCTAATCATTTCGCGAATAGATATTTTCATGATACTCGATTTTCCCTAATTAAATCAAATTTGGCCCTGATTCAAACTGAATCAGGTAATATTAAGTGTTTATAATAATAACCAGCTAAACTATCATCTTCAATTAATAATCGTTAGAATCATTTTCAATATCTTAATATATATAAATCTCGTGTCACGATGTTTGTCCTCAATGGACTCCTAAACCACTTAACCGATTATAATAAAATACGCACACCATGTGCAGTTCGATCCAACTTGAGAGATAGGATAGTTTAAATCTCAAATTATAGTCGCAATTATAATATATTGCTAATTATTTGTCTGTTATTATTTGACAGTCACAATTATCTGTTAACTCCGAATGATTCTAACAGATGTCGATACCTTTCGACTGGGTTGAGTAAGTAATCAATAGATGGCGCTGCTATGGTAAATCTACGAACGTGTCATATAAGCTACATTTTAACAGCATAACTAGCAACCCATCCCGGCTTCGCACGGGCATATAATAATATAATAAAAGAAAATACACAATGTTTACAGCGAGTTTCTAGAAAAATAACATTTATATTATTACTTAATATTATTATATGCCCGTGCGAAGCCGGGATGGGCTGCTAGTATATATATATATATATATATATATGTAAGTTTGTGGCCTGTTTACCCAAACTTATCTCTGAAAAACAACAAACACGCTGAACGGGTTACGGAAAGGATAACCAAGAGTGACCATCGCGGAATCATCGCCTCGGGAGAGAGGGGAGTGATTGACAGGCGCTCGAGACATCCACTAGTGTTATAGTGGATACTCAGTAAAATATATTGTAAATTATATTGTAAATTTATTCTTTTCATTGTCAACTAAGCCTATAATCCCGATCGTCAAAACCGACATTGTTGTTGATTTAGGTGACTATAAGTGTTATAATTATTTTTGTTATTATTTATGTAATTATTTGTAATTGGTGTTAATATAATGTTTTAGTATCGTTTCTACATCAACCCAAGTCGTTGAGACTCAGGAATTATTATTTCCGCAACCCTTTTAAGTTATAAGAGTCACGCTTATAACTTAAATATATATAAACCGTGGGTGAACCAAATTGATTTTTTCAAACAATAGTTTTCGATAGTAGAGTATTATTCTAAATTCACAAAGACTAAGTGCCTGACGTTCAACATCGTTCGGATTCATCAACCCTTCCGATCTCGAAGTGAGGCTCTGCCCCAGAATTCTACGGACACCGACGTACACGACCGACGGCTCTCAATCTCGCCGAACTTCGCATCTAAAGATAAGTTAATTCGAGTAGTCTTCTTCAACATCATTCGAAATTTTGCATAACGTCGTATTTAACAAAAACGAATGGCAAAATTCACTAGCTACTGTCGAACATTCAGTATTGTTTTCTGAGAATATCAATATGGGTTTTCTTATAGAGTTCCATATCAAAATTGAGCAAGATAGAATTGGCACCTAGCTGCAGATAATAACCTTGGCTATTCAGAGAAACACTCTCCTGTCTACAGATCGGCCACCAAATCATATTTTTACAGGCTCAAATCAGAGCTAAGTAACGCATATAATTCTACGGATCGACTGACCCGTAGCGTAGGATTGGACTATTAACATAAGTGACATTTAATCTAAAAAGAGAGATACCATATAATAATAACAGTCCAGAAGTAGAAATAATAGTCGTTCAGGATAGATGTTTTTAACAAGAATTATGTTTAGTTATATATTATCCAAATATCATTAAAATAACCCTAAATTTTGAAAGAAGCGTAAACGATCGAATTCAACTAGTTCTACAGCTTCTCTGTATTTGAATATGAATTCGCCCGTCGACGTTGTCTATGTTTAAATTCAGACATTTTATAATTATACCTTCTTTAGTTTTTCTTTTATATCATTGATTCATTTCATAATTAATCGTTTGAAGAATATACGTTACCTTCTACCAATCAAAATCATATTTAACCATTTATTTTGAACGATACCCTATCCCATTTCATTATAAATTAGCCTCAACCATTTAAACAACTCTCACAGACCTGTATAGGACTAGACAATAATGTACCCACGTTACCGGCTTATCGAGAGGTAAGTCTTTCTTAGTTTTAATTTTTATTCATTGTCGTTACGTGGGAGGATCTTTGATTATTCATTAATCATTAATTACCACCGCTCAGTACACGCCCACCCCCACGTAACAGGTATGTTTCAATGCGTCCGTGTGAGCCATAACTTCCCTGTAAGGTGAGCGTGGCGGCCGTTACATCAACTATAGAGATTGATAATTGTGGTAGTACAATCAGGAGTGTGGTTAGTACTCAAACATTCCACTAACTATGAAATAAAATATTTTTGGTATCCACAATGTTTTTAAATTTTCATGAGTCAAATGCATGATAGTTGCTACATGGATTTTCATGAAATTCCACCAAGAGTTCATAGACGATATCCACGGATATATTATATATGCAGAATGGATGCTGCGTGGACATCCATGAAATACCACCAACTGTCCGTAGTAGAAATCCATGCACATATGTACAATGGATGCTGCACGAAAATTCAAGAATCTCTAGAACGCACTATGGTGAATATCCACGTAATTATCAATAATGAATATTGTACGGATATTCACTAGAATTCATGGAATATTTATAGTAAATATACCTAGATCCGTTGTTGAGGTAGAGTGACTATCTTTATGTATTCATGCAAGGTTTGTAACCGATATTGAGATTATATCGACCATTAGTCTCATTGACAAAATTAGTCTCACAATCAACATGGACGTTAATTGGACGTCGAGTTCTATGTGGGTAGGATTGAACCGTTCCGACAACAAAAATTAGTTATATTTTTTAAGAGCTAAAAAGCTTGAGTGTGTCACCTACAATCATCCGACTAAGAAATTGGATTGCTAAATTGAAATCGTCCTAAGTGTCTTTCATATTTATTTGCTAACACGGCTCTGGTAAGCAAAATTTATTAGGGGTCGGGTAAGCGAAAATGGTCAAGGCCATATGTGGAATAGATTAACTTTTCTGAAGTGGCCCACACCACGTTGCCTCTCTCGCGCAGAACCAGGCAAGAAGTCAAACTTGTCAGGGCCCCATGTGCGCCATACAACTATTTATACTCGGGTAGTTCGCAAGCTTTGCAGAGATCGTACTATCATAGGAAAAATCTCTAGCGTAAATAAAAAATGCTGATGATTAACTTTTACTGAGCTGACGTGGAATACCCTATTTAAATATACATTTTTAGCATCTCCGATTGAAAATCTGTAGTCAAAAGTGTAGCAAAATAGAAATTTCTGTCACAAAACGTTCGAAAGTTATGGAAAAAAAAGAAGTTTTTGCAGTTTTGGGAGAAAATTATGTCTTTGTTACTGTTTTGTGCTCGATTGCCGGGATATCATGAAATATGACGATAAGAAATAGACGTAAAGCCGCGTCTTTAAGAAGCCATGTTCTAACGAGAGCGGTCTGGCTCCGCTGCCCTACTGACGCCATCTGTCTGAAGAATGAGGACACACTACAGTTACGTTTCGCATGTAAGCCAGACATCTTCCCCATAATTTCTGATCAGCTATTAACTATACCTGCTTACTTTTCCACATCCTTTATAGTCTCTTGCTATTCTTCCTATTTCTATCTCGTCTCGCGCATCCTGAGACGAGTGCACACGGTACTCACAGTTCACTTACTCAGTGTCAGCTACATCTATTCCTGATCATTTTGAATTCTTTTACCTTTCCTGCATTCACGCACTTTGTCTCTGAATCACTTCCAGCTTTTAAAATATTGACCTTCTTATAAAAATGACTTCTTTTATTCCACCTCTCATCAATTATACTGCTATTTCCACTTTCATACCCTAATCATCTAATCCACTTAGAACAGTAAAATACACTCATATTCCTTATCGCTTTCTCAACGTTTAAAATAGTCCATCTATATTTTGAAGTATACATCCTATTTCACATTAATTCACCTGCCGTACTTTCCATTCCCCTCGTAGAAAGTAGTGACGCGTAATCGCAGGTAAACGACAAGATCGAACCCGAAAAAGGCCAAATAAACATCATAGCTGGGCATAGAAATAGATTCTGATTGCCAATCGTTAGATCTAACTATCTATTGTGTAATATCTGTAAAAAATCGCAGCTTTTTCGTACAAGTACACGTTAACAAAATACATTAAGGAACAGAAACATAGAAATATGCATGCTTGGTTTGCGAGAATTGCGGGTTTGATATACTTAGGAATTTTTTCAACGTAGTGGTGGTAACCTGAGAGTACTGAACAAAATTACATTTTTCAAGCAATATTTCTCTTCTATACCGAGTAAACTCTTCTTAAAAAGATTTATTCAGAACTTTTAAGATAAACACGATTAAAAGAAACAAACAGTTATTGCTTTCTCGGGTTTGGGAGGGGATGCACCACTGAAAACTTGTTCAAAAAATTTTGTCAACCACGCTCTAATGACACCCACTAATTTATCATATCAGTGCGGGCCACCAATCACCATTTGTCCGGGTAGAACGTTTTAAAATGAATCAATCTATTCAGACTACTGGAAATATAAATAGTAGTTTATGTGGGACAACCGTAAACTAAGCGTATTTAGGACAAGGATAATTTAGTACGAGCTAAAGGCAAGCCGAAAGCGACTACTGAAATCATTATTCGAGACAAAAACACTTAACGGGTGTGCCAAGCACACTATCTTATCCGGTACACGTATAAAATGTCACTTTGACGCCAGTTGAGATCCCCACCTCGAACCGTGCAACAGAAATCAGAACCACCATAAATAAGTCATTTTATGGCAGTTCTGAGATGGGCACTTCGAACTGTGTATGGAAACCGTCATTGAAAGACTTTTCGAAGTCAGTGGTATAAAGTAAAATTTTACGGATCAAAAACGGGCCTCAAAATTTACTGTATCATGCCTGTACCGGAAAATACAATGAATGCACCATAAATTAACCAAAGGCCAGTAAATGATTACTGAAACTATACACTGATTAAATTATCCTTTAAAATATCAATAACTGATATTTTTGGCTGCTTTAATCGATCATTAAGTGGTGCCCCTTCCAATGTATGTATATATTACCCTTTTAATGCTCGCGCGCGCGCGCGTGTGTGTGTGTGTGTGTGTGGGTATGTGTGCGCGCATGCGTATATGTATGTATGTGTGCTTGCAGCTTGTAGCTTGCAGAGAATCAATAGATCAATTCTTTCAGAGCTTAATTTCAACTTGAGTTACTTACCTAGCGGTTGCAAGGAACTTTTGAAATAATCTATTAGGCACTGTTCGCGGGCGATCCACTGTATCTGCATATAAATCTGTTTCTCTGTTGTATAGATGTAAGAAGTCCGACAACTGTTTTGCAGTTATAGCTGCACGATCTTTGTCACCAAGCTTACTGCTTGGCAACTGAAAAATAAAAAATCAAATTTTTTATTTTGTAGTCAGAAGCTGTAATATGTTAAAAATTACAATTTTCACACTTGAAAATATTCGAGACAGAGGTCGCATAAAGTGAAAAATAAACCAATTTATTTCCTTGTCTTATGGCTACTAGATTCAGGGTAATTTTGTACTACGCGATTTTTCAGGTAATATGTTACATGCATTACAGCAATATGGTACAGCAATATTGTAAACTAGTATTGTCGTAATATGAGTAGCACATCTCTTATTGCAAGCATTTGAACAACACTATGCCACAATTAGCGATTCTGGTGAATTGCCCACCAGTATGCAAATACAGCACTTCGGAAGTAGAAGAAATAAACATATCGAAAAAGCTCTGCTCCTTCAACCACAACGCAGGGTAAGTTTCCCTGTTGAACCGTCATTTGTTTGAAATAGCTGACAATGAGATTAGTAGTCGTTCTGACAATGAGTGCTACGTATGAAAGATCTTTAAAAAAAATTAAAAAAGTCACAAATGGGCAATAAAAACTGCTCGCTCTCAGACTAGGCATAGCTTGCTTCCTTGTTGGCTGCCTGATCCTTGAGCGTGAGAGAACCATTACATGGGGTTCAGATAAAGTCAGATATTATTACTTGAATTCAACCTACTGCGAACATAGACATTTTTTGTCTGCCTGAAATTTGGCTATCTTTTAGCATTTTATGAAAACAAGTTTTTTAATTTTTTCTCAAATTTTATAGTGAAACCGTTGATGAGGTATGATTTTTCAAAATAAATTTTTTTTTCTTCAATGTTTACAAACTTTTTGTAAAATTTATCAACTGAAAATTTTTGTTCTTAGTACAGGAAACGGGTATTTTTTCATGTCACGGCGTGCAGAAAGTATGAGACCTACGGATTCTGGTAACGATTATAGCCCACATGAACGCCTACTACTTTCCAACTAAAGATTTGAGTTTCTAAATTTTTTACACGCGTTTAAAGTTTTGAAAAACAGGTTTTCTACTAGGATCTCCTAAACTATTAATTGTACAGAAAAAAAGTTCAATAACTTTTTGTAGGTCTTAAAAAGACGAACAATTTAGTTTTTGGAAAATTGAAATCGGTCAATTAGTTCTCTTGTAAAAAAATAAAAACCGGCTGAAATGGCCATTTCTTAATTAACTAATTATGAGTCCAATAATGCATGTCTGGCTTTAGGAATCTCCGAAAATATGTCTCTTACGGCACTAAAGAAGCTCGCAAAACCGGGGCTAGATCGGATAAATAGTTTGTGAGAAAAGCTATTTGTTATGAAAAAACCGACTTTTTTTGCAAGGAATTTTCAGAGCCGTAGAGCGTCGTATAGCAATTTAATTAGCGGATTTTTAATCGAGAAGGATCCTATTATCATGTACACTTAGGGGCGAAATGATGTTTATTATTAAGTTGGTGAAAAATGGCTCCAAAAAGAGGGTATGTTTTTCAGCCATAAACAAATGAAATTTCGTCGCCAATTTTTACGTTACAGGACTACGATTAGTGTCACTTGAAAGCTGTTATTTTTTGACGAATTTACAAAAAAAAAATTTGGCAAAAGTCAATTAGGGAGGGAGATAATTTTTTTTTTCATTAATTATTGCACCGCCGGTTTTAAACATAGAGGGCTAAAAATTGGACACGATACAGGAAAGGGTTCATACTGACAATAGATTCTGGTAGCAGTTGCTTATGAATTTGTTCATCCGCTTTGCGGTCAACTCAGTGATAAAATACAGCACCGCGTATGGCGGTGGAGTGGGGGAAGCCATCTCGGCCGGCACGCGCTCGCGCTCAAACTGAATTCGCGCGTTCAAATTCCACGAACTTACTTAGAATATCTCCCGAACAAATCAACATATCGGGTTCTTTCTTTTTTTAAACCTGACTAACTTTTTCCGCTGATCAAGAATTTGTTATTAAAAATATTTTAAAAAATGATCTTGCGTTCGAAATTTGTTTATGTGAATTTTTTTTTTCTTTTTTTACCTTTAGTTTATTTATTTTTTCTTTCATCTGAATTAAATTATATTGTCGTCATATGCTTTGATTACAGAACTCACAAAAAAAAAGATCTGCTAAAAATACATTGTTATTGCAGTACGCGTCTCTTCGTTTTGGAAAAAAATCGACAAAATAATGGACATAATATAAAATAAGGACAAAATAAGGTCTGAAATAATTATGAAACGTTTTTATAAGTTACAATGGCCTATTTATTACGAGAATACGTTACAAATAATATCAGAATAAAACATAAAAAACGTTGGAAAAAAATCAAACACATTCAGACACGTTTTTTTCTATATTTTCGAAAACGAAATTGTTCGTCTTTTTAAGACCTTCAAAAAGTTATTGAACTTTTTTTCTGTACAATTAATAGTTTAGGAGATCTTAGTAGAGAACCTGTTTTTAAAAACTTTAAACGCGTGTAAAAAATTTATAAACTCAAATCTTTGGTTGGGAAGTAGTAGGCATTCATGTGGGCTATAATCGTTACCAGAATCGGCAGGTCTCATCCTTTCTGCACGCCGTGACATGAAAAAATACCCGTTTCCTGGACTATCTTGTAATTGTGTATTTTTGAGTGTACTTTTTAAAATTGCAATGCAGTAAAATACTTTTTTACTGAGGGTTTTTTGAATCTTCAGATTGAAATCTTTTTAAAAGTCAAGTGTACCGATCAATTTTTTTTGTTAATTCTTAATAATGCTACTGTCTATTCCACAAATTTAAATCTAGGTCTCACCGTGGGGAAACGATCCTCTCTATTTTTTCAAATTTAAAAAATTAATTAACTCGTTCTTTTCATTTAAAACTTTTAATTACTTTCAATAGGAAGATTTCATGGATAAGTGGGTTAATAGCGCATGCAGAAATTTCCAACGCTTTGGTCCCAGTATGAGCCTTTCACAGGAAAAATTAATTTTGAACGTTAAAATAAAAAACTATTAAAATTTTCAAAAATTCATGTTTCATAAACGGTTAAACGAAAAAATGTAGAAAAAATCAAGGAACCTTTATTCACAGAAGATTGCCAAGTTTCAGCTAAATTAAAAACGTCAATTTTCGCAGCACATTGGGTTGGCCTGGACTGCACCATATATAATTATTAAAAATATCGAGGAAGGGGAAATATATAGAAGATACTTACAGTAAATAAGAAGGGTGTGCGTAAATTACTGGCTGATTGCTGAAGAAATTTCATGACAAGTTCAGAACAGGCTGAATCCGCACTTGGTTGAGAAATTTTTCGTAGAATACATCCCAAATACAATCCAAAAGCCTTTCTTGCTTCACCTGAGCTGTAAATTACCCCAAATTCGTATGAGTAAGCTCTTAAGAAATTAAACATGCAAAAAATTTCTGATCTATAATATATCACACATGCAACTTACTTATGTTTGTGTAAATTCATCAATTACTAATTATTTTATTTTCTAATTTTCACATTGTCCGGAAAAAAACTATCGACGATCGCGAATTGAAGTTTATTTGCGACACATATGAATTAAATACTGTGCCATTATAGGTTATTAACATACGTAATATATGTACCTATATTTAATTGAGCAATAGCAATTACATCGTGTACCCAAAACGGAATGTATAAAAGTAATTGTAAGAAATTACCTATGAAAAAACTCATCAATTTATTTTACTGAGTTCTATTTGATGTTCCGAAGAACATATTACACAACTAGAACCCTCTCACTTAAAATTAAGGGGATTGAAACAAGGGGTTGAAAAAAAATTTGAAACAAGAGATTTACCGGCACTAATTTACAGCATTGAATATTCCAAAATATAGAATTTGTTGTACTTTGACAAAAATAATATCATGAAAAATCCAATTTTGCTCAGTGCGTGTCACTGCAAAATGATTAACCACCTTATATACGGGCATAGAAAAAGAAACACGTTTTTTTTTTTTTTGTTTTGTGACATACGTGGGCATCATGAAAGTAGTATATTGTGTTACAGTTTGCAGAATGAGCCGCGAAGGCAACTGCTACGTTTATACGAATACTAGAGCCATTTTCCGCTTGCACGTCTGACACGCGCTATTTTTTCCAATACCTATAAAAGAAAGTTTCATTTGAAAAGTAACGAAGGTGCCATCGATAGCGCAATAATTTCGAGTTAGGTGACTTACGCTCAGTGACACAATGCGTGAAATTAAGTTATTCGAAAGTGCCCATGTGCCAAGGAGCATCATAGCATGTAAAATATAGCATTTCAATGGTGCGCATACGCCAACGTTGTCTCATTGGACTACAATGGATAAAATAATCACCAATCCTAGAAATCGATTCCGGAAACTGTTGCTATTTTACAAAGGTCTTATTTTTCTCATCGTATCAGTTTTCAAATCTCCCTTCACATGCGGTCACGCAACAAAAATACGTAGTCTCCGTATCATACCAAAGCAATATACGGCTGTACCCGTTTTGCTTATTGTTAATGTAGATAATATACCGTGCGGTACTCTGATATCTATACTAATTGTAAGAAAATAGCATAACAGCAGTTGAGAGAACGAATTAATGTGTAAATTAATAGAACAAAATGGCTTAGAAAACTTGAGAATAATTACGAATAATGAGTACGATTCTCGGCACAAGTCTCCGGTAAGACAATCATAAACTCCAGGATCATCGAATATTCTTTTCCTCGTAGTAATTTTCAAATCTCTCTTTAGTTACTTCTACGCAGAATTTTCAAAAAATTATATGTAAGGCCGACTATGTCAGATACTAGCGTTACCAAACTTATATCTGACCCGCTCAAACGAGGGGATCATGCAGAATTAACTTCACTGGTGAATACGTATGATTCAGTATCCTCATTCGGTAATTAACGATGCAGAAATGAAATTAGAAATCGGGCGCAGTATACGATTCTATGATAGGAAGAAACGAAAACGGCTCCGAACTTTTTGAAAAACATTTATAACACTATTAACCGACATAAACAACTCGTCAAAAATGATTAAGATATATAAGAATCTTACTATTACTTCATAATAGGGTATATATTTCAATTTCACGGTAAGAATGAATAGAAACAGCATTGAATGTTTTAAAAAATATTCGTCACGATATGAAACAATACAATACGGCGCAGCTAAAAAACGATGCAAATAAATTAAAATCTCAATATCGTATTAACAGAAGCTGTGATGTCCGAATCGCATGCAAAATTTCATATTCTTACTTGATATTTCACGATTCAAAAGTACCAGGGAAAACTATTGGATTTTGTTAACGTTTCCCATCCGACATTATTGGTAGGACATGCAGTGCATCAATATATGAATCCAAATCACCCCCTTCCCCCGCCATTGCCCAACTCCGAATATTACTAATGATTCATCATTGCTATCAAATTTCAAACAGCAATCAAAATTCAAACAAACTGATTTCAATCTAATTCTGATAATTATGTGACTGAAAGATAGTCGCCTGGCATCAATTATGTCGCTAACCTAAATGAAAATAATTACCGAAAAATGCGAAATGTAACCTTATGGTCAACCCTCAAGCTCCACACTGGTAAGACTTCGTATTGGCAATACTGTCATTTTAATGAATCTTGCGACGATTTTTTCCAATGTACGAGCACTTGTTTCAGCGCGTGCCTATGTGCATGTCGGTGAGATCCACTATTTGTTCGCTCATATTTCGAGAACGAATTACCGGATTTGAATGACTTTGGTCACAATCGATGCGGTCCATTGCAGCTTAGAATTAGACCCGATAGAATTTTTAATTTGATCGGTCAAGATGTTTTTCGCATTCTTTGATATTAAAAAAAAAAGAAAAAAAGTCTTCATTTGTTAATATATAATGAGTTTTTACTCTCCGATTGGGTTTAAACAACTAAATTGTGTTTCTGTAAGAATATAAGTTTTTTATCAACAATTGTAACAACCTTAAAGACTAACTTAATACTAATTACATATTATCCATATTATTCTTACCTGTAAGAATATAAGAAACGACATTACAAGCTATTACGTTCGAATCGTTTCTATCTTACAATATTTATTCTGTTTACACTTCGGTGTCTCTCATTGAACTGACGACCCTCGTCGCTCCTCACTTATACAATCAACTGGCGCGACGCAGGCGCAATACCAAATCGGCGAAGTAATATTATGATATTGCTATACATTTTATGAGCTCAGAACGCATTCGATTGGAAAGTTTTTAGGATAGCCTATCAAGTTTAGCCAGACCGACTACTTATTTTTATATAGTATATATTAGTGTGTGTCAGGGAAAAATAATTTGCGAATTTCCACCGTGGAACCCTCTGAAAGGTATAATTACGTCTGAAGAAAGATTCTCTCAAAATATGAGCGTTGTACGTTAGGTCTAAGATGGCGTTCATTCGATTTTTTACTTTATTTCACATTTCCCGTCTCAATATGTATTGGAACGCGAGTGGGCTTATGTTCCGTCTAGCGACCAGCGGTAAAAGATATACTTAGAATTTACCCCATCCGTACTTCCCTAATACGTGGCGATTACCTCGTACAAAAACATTGACCGTCAGAGTAGATTGGTCATAGGGTTAACTATGACGCTGGTGTTTGGAGATAAGCTGATATTTGTAGATAATATCTACGTTCTGAGCTATAGATAAAATATGAATACGAGTGCCTAATTCCGTCCATGTATTAATTAAATACAATAAATTGACTAGGGTAGGGTAGGGATGCATGATCCTAAAGAAACAGCAGACTTGTAAAAGAATGTGTAAAACTGACTATAGTCAACAAAAATAAATATATGTAAGAAACAAACTAAATCCAGTCCGAGAAAGAAATGGATCATAAAAGTTGTCGTAGTGTCATGTGAAAGAATAGTATATTGTGCACTTAGGGAGCAAAGGCTATTTTTGGTCCCGAACATGTAGGTTGCTGGTATAGTGGGGAGGGGAGACTTGGTGACCTGAAGTCGAAGGCTCGCCAAGCTGAGCCAATCGCGAAGGCAGCAATACACCGAGAGAGCGTAAAGACCACTCCCGTGGTGCAAAGATATTTTCTTTCACACACATAAGACGGCAGATTTTGTTTCCTGAAGTTAGGGATCATGACGATCACGTCAGTATGCGGCAGTTAATCGAGATTAGGTTTCATGATTTATAATTTATATCAAGTCGCGGTCTCTTCGCACTGACAGTTGCTCCTTCCGCGTGAAATGTCTCCACCCTGTGGGAGCAAGACTTTCCTCCCTCGGGAGGCAAGACTTCGCTTTACTCCCTCACTACAGGGAGCAAAATAGACCTTTGCAAGTATATATGAGAAAAAAAAAAAGTTAAACAAAAACAATTAAACAAGTTAAACCATCAGGTGATAGCCCAGTTCTGCTCATCCTTGATGGTCATACTACACACACAAAAAACATTGAGGTGATTGATTATGCTCGCAAGAACCATGTGATTATTCTTTGTCTTCCACCTCACTCGACACATCGACTTCAACCGCTGGATGTTGCTGTGATGGAACCACTTTCAACATACTACAGCAGTGAAATTAGAAAATGGCTCCGGCAATATCCTGGGCGAGTTATAACAGCAAATGACGTGCCAAATCTTTGCTGTGAAGCTTTGAAACAAGCAGCTAAAGTTGAAACAATCAAGAATGGCTTCAAAAAGACTGGTATTTGGCCTTTGAATCGCAATGTCTTTGATGATGACCAGTTTGTAACGACTTCAAGAAGTGGCAATGAAAATTCTCAAGAATATTCTGTAAGTGACAATCTTGACAATCCTGATGAAAGTGTAGTAAGCCAATCTCTTGATAATGTGAGCAAAAGTTTAAATAACTTATCAGTACAATCTGATACTGAAGAAGAAGTTTCTACATCTTCAACAAATCGCGAAGGAGACAGCTTTGACTCGACAGAAGAGGATAGTTTCATGACTCCCGAGCCAGTTGCTCACTGTTCAAAATCTACGCCAGTTCCAAATTCTCGCTCGAGGGGATTTTTTAGACCGTTTGTTCCGGATTTAGGCTCAGTTGACGATGAGCTTAATCAAGAGATTAACCAAGAGATTAATTAAGAAAAGTCTACGACAAGTATCTACCGAGTCATTGAAAGATTAATGTCAATTTTTTTTTTTGATGGATTAATAATCTATATTTTTTATTTTGTAGCTACGAAATTTATTAATCGCAAAAAGCGTACCAGTTTTAAATTCAGTGTTCCACCGCAAAGTCTTCAAACTGTGTCTGCTGAAGAGGATGACATTGTTCCCCGTAAGAAGCGACCTCGAGGAAAAACTGCTGTACTGACAAGTGACGCATACAGGAATGAATTGGTTCAACAGAAAAAGTCAGTTAAAAAATCAGTCGGTAAAGGTAGAGGCCGACCCCGCAAAATTCAGCAAAAAGATAATGACGCCTTTTGTATTTACTGTAATCAAAAGTACAGTGAGTCATCTGAATCGTGGACGCAATGCCAACGTTGTCATGAGTGGGCTCATGAATCATGTGCTGGTGTTTCGGCCGACGATACTGAATTTTTATGTGATTATTGTCTATAATTTTGGAGATTTATCCCTTATTAATAATATATCAGTCATGAATTGTTATTCACTTTTAATTTTAATATTTATGTTAAAAATAATGTAACCTATGTTTGAGTTAGTTTCTATTTCAAAGAAATTTTTTTTATAATAGAAATAATTAAATATTGAACGTTATAAAATTAACATAACTGTTAATAATGTTATATTATAACACTGAAGTTGTAAAATGTTACAGAATTATGAAAGTCTACAAATGTTACAATTTTAAAATTGTTATTATTATTGTTCTTAAGTTATTCATGGATATAAATTTCTAATTTGTGATACTTCATGAAAATAAATTTTTAATACGTTAAAATTTGTATTTCTTTTATTTTTATTTGTTCGCAAAAAGTATACAAATGTTTTTTTTCAGCTTTTAATAGTGTAAAATGATGCTAGATGTCATTTTTGATCATTTACGAAATTTTTTCGAAAAAAAGAATTTTTACGAAATTTTTGGAGTACCCATTTTGCCGGCCTACCCCGTTTTGCCCCCCCTGCCCCTATACTCATAAATTTTCAGAAAACCGTTTTTTTTTTTTTTTTGCATATTTCAATAGCCTCATCTTCTAAGAATATTCTAAGCTCATGACCAATAAAAAATTTGAAGAATTTTGGAGGTTTCACGCATTCTAGTGAGTCAGTGCACCTGGCTGGTCGGGTTAGGTCATACGGAGCCCGTACCGTGAATCCGGGGCAGCTGCTGGTCACGTCTTTTGTAAATTCTCCCCCACATTCAAGGGTACAGGTAAACCGGTTATTCGATTATTAGATTATGATCAGTGTACGTTGAGCTTTCGAGAAGCTAAGACAACTTTTCCAGTGTAATACAAGAAAATGATCGAGAGTGACGAGAGATCCTTTTCTGACAAAAAGGGTGGAAGATCGACCGCAGGACGGCTGTGCAGACGTAGAAAACGTGTTTCATGTAAACCAGCACACGAAACCAGAAATTGAGCACGTAAACAACAGTGCGTCTGCGAAGAAAATAAAGTCGACTGAATCGATTGACGTAAATGTTAATCGCAGTTACGGCTATGTGATTTTGAATTTCATTTCGGTTTTCGCTGCGATTAGTTCGTCTGTGAAGTGCAAAACATGCCATAGTGATATTCGATTCTTGGAATCAGACGTCAGAGGGTTAGGCTTCACATCAGTTCTGAATTGTGCAAAATGTGAGCAAACGTCCATAAGTTCGAGTCCCTTTACTAATAACCACAGCTATGAAATAAATACCAGATTCACTCTAGCTACGCGGTTATTAGGAATTGGGTCGAAAGGAATGAAAATTTTTGCGGGTATTATTGATCTTCCGAGATGCTTTTGTCAATCAACTTACGACAAGATTACGTGAAACGTACGAAATACAGCAGAAGTGGTTACACATTCATCTATGCAAGAAGCAGCTGAAGAAGAAAGGCGACTCACGGGAGTAAACGATACCGTCGGTGAACCTGCTGGAATAATTGTCTCTAGAGTCGGTACTTGGGAGATAAAAAGGGTTTTCGTCGCTCCAAGGTGTAGCAATTTTCATAGGAATTTTAACTGGTAAAGTTGTGGACCAAGAGGAAACCAAAGAATACAATGAGTGGTAGGAAGGTCATGCGTCTGAATGCACAGCGAATTATAAAGGAAGTTCAGGGAAAATGGAAGTTGATGGAATTGTTGAGATGTTTGCAAGATCTGAACAATTACACGGCATAAAGTATTTGTATTGCGTTGGAGATGGCGGTACAAAAACATCCAAATCATGTACGGAGACATAATTGTAAAAAAGAAAGAATGTATTGGATATGTTCAAAAACGCATGAGCACTTAGCTCCGGAATACTAAAAAACAAAATAAAGGTCTCAGAGGAAAAGGAAAATTGACAGCAAAATTAATCGATGAATTGACGGTGTATTACGGATTCGCTATAAGAAATAATTACAAATCCATTGCCTACTGTATGAAGAAAAGTATATGGGCAACATGTTATCACAAATGCTCAACTGATAGCGATCCTCAGCGTGATAACTGCCCCCCTGGTGCAGAAAGTTGGTGTACGTGGCGACAAGCAGAAGCCGCAAGCGCCTTGGATTCATGTACTCACAAGCCTGCAATCACAAGGGGACCTTACAGGTTGTCACTCAAGGATTTTGATGGGTCTGAGATATGTTGTAGAGGGACCTACCCTGAGTACCTGAGTACAGGGATTTTTTTCAACGGCTCATAGTTTTCGAGAAGAATCGTTCGGACTTTAACTTGTACCTATTATACCGGTAAGGTAATATATTTTCCAAGCAAGCGAGCGCAGCCCAGTGGATAAGGTTCATGGCTCCGACTTTGGCGGTCCCGGATTCATGTCCCGCGCAATACTTTTTTTTTTCTCACGAAATACAAATAAATTGAATGGACTGTGCAAAATCGTCTAATTATTTATTATTGATTTATTTATTATTATTTTTAAACTTTTTTTATTTTTTTTTATTTGTTCCATGTAAAAAATTTGTTAAAATTATTTATTATTATTTTATTTTTCACACAAAAAAAATTATGACAGGAGAAGAGATTATAATATCCTCCACAAGAAGTTTTTGATTATAATATGAATTTTAAAACGGTCGGCCCGTTATTTTGAATATAATACCCTAGTCAGGTTTGCTACCTGCGATCCCCATCCCCACTTATACCCCATCCCTTTGTTATACGAGCCCTAACGGAATTTTTGACGTTGAGCAGTCAGACGAAGCCAGTCCTTCGCAGGCATCAGTTATGTGAATAAATACGTTCGGTATAACGTCACTGCGAAAAATAAAATGATAATAAATAATTTTAAAAAATTTTTAAATTAAAAAAGTAAAAAAAAGTCTAAAAATAATAATAAATAAAATAATAATAAATAATCAGACGATTTTGCACAGTCGATTCAATTTATTTGTATTTCGTTAGAAAAAAACAAAGTATCGCGCGGAACTTGAACACGGGACCGTCAGAGTCGGAGCCGTGATCCTTATCCACTGGGCTGCGCTCGCTTGCTTGGAAATTATATTACCTTACCCCTATAATAGGTACGAGTTAAAGTCCGAACGATTCTTCTCAAAAACTATGATCCGTTGAAAAAATTCCCTGTACTCAGGTACTCAGAGTAGGTCCCTCTACATATATCTGAGACCCATCAAAATCTGTGAGTGACAACCTGTAAGGTCCCCTTGTCAGTGCATCTGTAGTAGAAGCGATCAGACCGGTATATGAAGCCCTTAGTAGCGACGAATTAATAGAGAAGTGTTCAGGAGGCTTTACCCAAAATAATAATGAGAGTTTGAACTACAAAATTTGGAAAATCGCTTCAAAAATATCATTCAGCGGAAACGTGATTGTTGAAATTGCTACATACATGTTCGCTAGTACATTCAACGATGGAGCTATACTTTTTTCCAAATCCTGCAACAGTTTAATATCGTTATCGGACCAAATGCAGTAGCAGCTTCCGAAGCACTGGATGATACACGTTTGTCTGTCGCACGCATCCGGGCTGAACGTGCAACTAAAGTAAGTAGAGTTGCTAGAAGAAATTAAAAAAAGGATGCTGAGAATGCTGCCAATGCCGAAGAAGGCGCTTCATATAGCGCACGCTTGTACTAAAGTAAGTAAAGTCAAATATACTGCAGACTGGGCGTGACAACATCCATTGCAAACTTTGAAACCGTTTTCCCACAAATCACATTTTTTGACCTCGTGTACTTCACATCTCACGAACCCTCAACCTTTTTCTTACGGCGATTTAGCATTACCTATGAGTTGAGGATACAAATTTACACCAAAGTTGAGGGTTTTTACCGTGAGGGTTCAGTCACTTTCTCATACCATTCCCTTGGATGTGAACTACCATTCATAAAAAATGTACGACCCAAGTTTTGTTTATTAAATAATATGGTCGTTATAAATTAAGGTCAATCGTTCAATCGTCTCCAACTGCTACGATTCATTTTTTTCAGCTGTATTGTTGGTTCATATTAAAGATCTATTACGACGATTAAAACTTTTTTCTTTTTTCTTCCAGAACCTCCGATCAACTGTAGGGATGTACACCACTAACGCACGCATGGAATACCGCGGCAAAGTTATGGGCAAATAACTTCACAATTTTAGAACATTCTTGAGATTTTTTTTACAATACATCTGAATACCTCAGGAAATTTTATAAATAAAAACTTCGCCAATATATCTTTCACTTTTCCTAAAATTGCTCTTCAAATAATACCTCTGAACTTCACAAAATGAGTGTATATACCCCCTTAACAAAAATATTCAACAATTAACCGCCTTGGTCTCAAATTAAACTTTGACCCTTTTATAACAAAACAGTTCTTATAGCATCTACACATAGCCACGAAATAACCAAGATAATCAACAATATGAAAATCAAAAATGGCGATCTTGATAATATAAACATTAGAACAATGGTGTTATTATCCAGTCATATTATTGATCCTTTGGTTCATATAATAAAGTTATGTATTGAGAAATCCACTTGGCCCAGAAGTTAAACCGACCTTTAAAGCTGTCAAAAAACACATAAAATATAACTACAGCCCAATATCCTTAACATCGAACTTGACTAAAATCTTTGAAGAAGTAATTTACCATAGAATTTTGCATTTCATTAATAAAATAAATTTGATCAAAAAAGCAGCATGGATTTGTGAGAAACCTTCAGACTGGAAATGCTTTGCATTGCGTATCTAACATAATCGATGAAGAACTCGATAATAGCGTTCCAATTGCCATCACTTCCCTAGAATTTGCCTGAAGCTTATAATACAGTGAAATAATGCAGTCTTATTCCACAAGCTTTATAACTATGACGCCATTCAAATATTATGTCACGCTTTTTCCGGTCATTTTGGACCCCCCTTCCCCTCGCCCCGACCACCATCAACCACCACAAATTACACATCCTCACGCCGTTTTTTACCCTCCTCTGGACGTGACAAACAAATAAATACGCATAAAAAGGAACGTGACGTGACACTAAGAGTGTATTCCCCCCACCCTCCTGTCAAAGCTCGGTCACCATGAAACCCCTCCTTCTCCCGGGCCCCAATGGCATCAAAGGGAATACGTACAAACTATTTACAACTGCTTACCAAATAAATATCAAAGAGTTAAAATTAATGACTGTGTCAGTGACTACGGTGAAGTATACTGAAGTTCACCAGAGTACCGTACTGGACCGCTATTATTTATTTTATAAGTCAATGATCTATTAACTAGTAAGCCTGATGAAGTAATCATATTCTTTGCTGATGACACTGCTGTTATATCCGCAGATGAAAGTTGGCCAAGAGTAGAATGAAAAATTAATATTCATCTTAACAATTTTTGTGAAAAACTACTGTCATAGTGTTTCTATCAATCTGAATATTTTGAATAATGAGCGAAACTTGATTACAGTTCTTCATATTTTGCAAAATCTCCAAATTCATGCAAACTAAAATGCAAGCAAATCTCCAAATTCATGCAAGCTCAGAATGTTATATTATGCCCTCTTCCATAGCATAATTAGCTATGAGATCATAACTTGAGGTGGAGCATATTCATACAACTTTAATTTGTTGCAAGGACTCGAATTGAGAATCCTGAAAACTGTAAACAAAAATCAATTTATGAACCATAATGACCCACTACATGCTGAATAACTATTTTCTCTTGAATATTTGAAATTCTACTGAAGTGATTTGAAAGATAAATTTATAAATGCTAGCAGTATTATTAGGAATAAGAGCATTATACTATCCTCCTATAGACGCAAAGCTGCAAGTATTCAAAACCGTAACATTAAAGCAATTAGCTGTTTCGATAATCTCCCTAATGAACTTCAGCTTAATGGCTATTTTTGAAAATTTAATAATTTATGTTCATCGTCTAATACAGTTTGTAAGTAATAGTTCATAAGCTTAGCTTATCTAGGTCCGACACACAGATAAATGCGTTTCACCTCAATCAGTAGAGTTTGCTTGGTTTTGTAACGAAGTAACGTTCTGGTTGAATAAATAAATGATTAAATAAATATTTCGACCGCTGAACATGGTCATCTTCAAATTTGTGACAAATCTCATTTCCATTGGGCTTCGAATTCTTTTCGATATTATCAGACTTTGAGAAATAAGATGCTGCCTGTTTTTCCGAAAACAGTAAGTCAGATTTAGTACTGGAAGAAATTAATGCAAGATTTATGTCACAGTACTAAGAAATGATTAGTAAAATAATCTCGTAAGCATTTTATATATAATTCCCGCAAAATAGGTGACACTTTTTGAGCTGCATTTTTCAATTAGGAATAATAATATTTATAAATGACAACCAAACAAAGAAACATATAACATACGTTAGACATACTAACCTGAGTTTATTTCCATCTTCCATAAGCTTCATCACTTGTGCTTTGTACTTGTGTGTGTCCACGTCTAAGTTTTCTTTGCTGTCACCGCGATCCAAGCTCTGTTTATGGCCTTTCACCAAAGCTCTTTCATATCTCTCATACCTGTTCAATGTGTGAAAAAGGTTTTCAAAAGGTAAATTCAAATTTCCCAGTTACAGTTGTTCATTTTCATACATGTTTAATCCCTGATGGAAAGACTCCTTCGAAAAACACCTTCGAAAACTTTTCTGAATAATCTGAATTTGGAAACACTATATACGAAACATTCTGAGATATGTTATGTCTGGCACTACGTTCCGTACGTCACTTATCCAAACCAACTATAATACAGTAGACTCTCCGTATATCGCCGTGCGCGGGGCGGTAGGAGAGGGAAATTCGCGGTAAGGCGATGTACGGATCGTCGCTACTCCTCAGCCATTCTAGCCTAACGGAGTCAGGCCACCGAGCGTTGCATCGCCTGATCGGATCACGCAGCGGGTGAGAGTGGGGGACGCTAGTTTGTAGTCGGAAGAATCTGTGTGAGGATTTCCTCTCTGCCACGGCAATATATGGAAAGTCTACCGTATAACTGTAAGATACATATATCGTAAGCTTGTCCTCCTCCCTGTTCTTCCATTCCCATCTATTGCAAACACGGTCAGATAGAGTTTCAGTACCACCCTCTGTCAGCTGATTTTTAAGCCCATCTCTCGATAACCTTCCTTATTATTGGATACTATTCGCTATCTTGCTTCTGAATCATACTTTGGATGAACAAATTCTATTCCATCTTCCGTGTCATATACATATTTCATCTACATCCCTCAAGGGTTTGATATATCTTAGCATTTTTCCGAACATTTTTTTCAACAGTAGTATGATTCACCGTGAACACTTATTTTTGTTTTATGTTCTACAAATTTTCACTGGAGAGTTATTTTACAAGCTTTTAAAATTTTTACGTATACAAACAAAATATTCTGAAGAGTTTGTTGTCGCACAAAACAATAACAAGAATTATAAACTGCTTTGTATTGTATACGCTAAAATAAATAATTGTAAAATATTCTGAAGAGTTTTTTGCCGTACAAAAAGTAACAAGAATTATAAACTACTTTGTATTGTATACGCTCAGTAATAGTGTGAAATACCTTGAAAGTCTATCCAATGTCACTTCTGGAATAATAAATCCGGTAGTTCGGCATGCAGCTGGGAACAATTGTTCGTGTAGCATTAAATTATAGTTAGTATTAACCTGCTGTTGCAACCTTCCTGGCCCCAAGGGGTCTGTTACTACTGGTATTCCTGTGACAGAATCTGTAAATACATGTAAATTGTATACATGAGTTAAAAGTACAATCGTTTTGGAACTTCATGACATCGTAGTAGTCGATCAATGTAAATGAAAACACCGTCATTCAGGAAACATACAATTACTGTGTCTTGGGTTACGATGGAAATTATTTCTGGAGTGTGACCTGACTTACAGTCGAGATGGCCTTTGTTGAGTTAGACTGTGATGTGTGTTACCCCAATTTCCACTCCGAAAGAAAAATTGACTATAGCAACCAGCGAGAGTTACAAAAAAATTCATATAATCGCTTTTATTTCATATCAAGAGGAATAATTTGTTCTCACCAAAAGTATTAGTAATCATTCTGTAGAAAAAAATATGGTAACGAGAAATGTATTACTATTTTCTTCGCTTGTTAACTTACCGAGATATTGAGAATAGATTTCCCACGATTTTGGACTAGGGAAGATACGAACAAATCCACCTCTTCGTTCAAACTGTGCTCGAGCAGATGCAACTATTCTTTGCTGTTCAGCTGTGAGACCAGATTTGTTTAAACTATTTTTGGCTACATTTTTCTTCTTCTGCATGAGCATTTCAGCCGAGTGGACTCTCCTGTACTGTATCACATAAACATATTTATTCAATGAAACCAAGAGTTTGATTTAGCAATTGAGACCAGAGAAAACAGTATGAGAATGCTTGTAAAGTATAACTTACACTAGTCATATTTTTTGAAGGATTCGTAATAGATCGATGGTTGTTACTATGTGGCCTCAATATTGGATCAACAGCAGCAATGCCTACAAGCGTGAGTAAATCTGCCATTAATGCAGATTTCAATCTCACGTCCAATGGGGAATCACAACCTAGAGACGGAGTGAGGTTGACCTCAAGTAGCCAAGGTTTCAAGGTGTCGTCAATTAAGATATCAAACCCAAATAATTCTGGAACATTCATAATAATTTTCTTCTAGTTATTAAGACTTTTCGGAAATACACTGCTCATATTGCTTTACTTTCTTTTAATTTTAAAGAAAAGCTTTTATTTGGGCCAGAGTGACTTCTGCTTATTCTGACGTATCTTCACCTTTCGTGATCCCCAGAAACTAAAAAATAGGTTCTTGTGAAACGCACAGTGGTTCCAAATCCCAAATGGCTGGCTATATATAGAAGGTATTGTTAAATTGCTACGAAATTTCTTAATCGCGGTTTTTGAGGTCACTGAACACGAATCTGAAGTCAAATTTTACAATAACAAGATGGCGGCCTGAAAATGGCGGACCATTTCCTCCAAATTTGAATCAATCGCTCCGAACTCTTTGATACTCGGGGGTTTTTGAGGTCGCTGAACAAGATTCTATTTTGATAAAACGAAAGAACGTATCAACACATAGATATATGTGGGATATAGTAGATTGGAAAAGTATGTGAATACAAATACACTTTGAATATAAACATAAATTTATTTAAAATTACATTGAATATTATTTTTGTGCAAAAAGAAAATTACGAAAAGACGCTTAGACTTATAGAGTCCAATTGCTGTCCGAATCACTAACATTATTATTGTCGCTAAAGTCGGAGTCAGTCATTGGGAGTACTTTTTGGTTGTTCATAGTTGGCGGTATTAACAACGCCATTGCTTCACGCAATAATGATTTTCCAATAAATCAAAAAACTCCTGTCGCCTGAAACCAACTGCAACGGCTTTACTGCTTACCCGAGAGCCTGAAAAAATCAATTCAACAGTGAGACAGTAATACATAATTTTGAAGAAACGATAATGATTTGTTAAAGAAAATAACAGTCGAATTCAGTGGACTAAAATGATTTTCATGAGAAACAAATCACTCGGCATCGCACTCTCCTGCCGTGCACCTCGCATAGTGTGTGTGCTGAGCGCACCGCGCCTGAATTCGTGCGACAATTCATAGAAAAATTCACCGTAACCAAAGGGGCAGTTTGGAGCAGCTGATTTTTGGTGGTGTATTACTCAAAAGTGTAAAGAATAACGTGACACTTGATTGGTTGCCGAATTCTGTTGCATTATAAACTTTAACTCAATATAAGCATAACTTTTTTTCTCGGCGGGCACGAGAATTTACAGTACATGTTTACATTTTTTGTTGCTCGGTGTGTGGTTTATATGAAAAATCTCAATGATATAGTAATTTACTTACTTTTAGAAGGAAATTCCATTTTAAAGAATTCAAATTACTCAATTCTACTAAAAGTTATTTCACTTCAAACACAACGTAATTTTCAGGCCGTAACGCACGACCGATGCTACCTGCTCGAGCATTTCGATTCGAATGAGACCCCAACGCTTAAATGCAACATCTGACACTTCCCGACCCTTGGAAGGGACACCAGAAATACCCCTCTACCTGGCTCAATACTTAGAATTCCGTAAATATAAACTTCATTTTTCTATTTATTGCCAGCAATTTGGGATTTGGAACCGCCGTGCGCTGGTCTATTGGCCTACGATAAACTGGCAAACCAGATTATAAACTGGCTAGATTCCGAATACTTTCCGTGTCGTTCAAATCACCATGGCTAATCTGAAACGTATACGAAATTTGATAATTCGTCAAACACCTAATTTAACAACTAGTCCCAGACAATCCGGAAACTATGTATAATTCAGACTACGCATAAAGTAATCATTCAGGTCTATGCTAATCTTGTTAACCAACGAAAACCAACCAGGAAATGGAGCTTTATCTAGGTCTATCCGATACTTCGAAGCCATTTGTATCGGCTTTTCCAAACCATCACAACTTATCCGAATCTATCAGGAATTCACACTTCATTCGGATTATTTATGAATCTGTCAAGGTAACCGGTTCAAATCTGATCCGGTCCATACCAAACTTGTCAACCAGAAGATATAATAATATAAGTTAAGGATTTATCTGACATTCTTAAGGGGTTAGGTGGGTTTCAAAAGCTCAAAATAGGTACATTTTTATGAATTTTTTTTTACTTAATCAACAGAATATTTCATTCCATCAATTCAACACATAAAAGATACATATTTTATAAGTAGTTTGTGAAATTTTCATTGAAAAATATTGAAAATTAAGGCGTGGACACGTCGTCTGCTGTGACCCCTCAAAAAAAAGTTCTCTCGGCGTAGTTAGGATAACTCATGACAGATTCATCTGAAATGCAAAAACCAAAAATTTTCTGTTAGTAGATGTTTAAAACTCGTACTTGGACGAAGGAAAAAAAAAAAACAAAAATTACATTTTTGGCGGCGTTGAAAACAAAAAACCCTTATTTTGAGTAAAATTTGCACCCTTCATGGCCTTGAAAAATTACTTGGAATAGAAAAAAAAAAAATTCCTTCGTTCAAGTACGAGAAAATATTATTTTGAAGAAGTGTGCAAAATTTGAAAGAGATCGGTTCATAAGTTTTCGAGAAATCGTGACTACCGATTTCAAAAATGTAGTTTCGAGAAAAACGCGATTGAAGATTTACAACCAAAATCATGTAAATAATCGTACTTACACCGTATAATGATGCAAACCCATGTTTTTTCCACGTGCCATCACCTGACACGGTAATATCTGTCGTATCTTCAACATTATTTTCATCACACGTTAATTTTTTTTCTTGATTTGCAGCAGACAACAAAATTGATTCGGCAACAGTTATGACGCACTCATGTATTTTATCAACATAAAAATTGTACGTTGATGCATTCAAGAATGAGGAACTTATATCCATCAAACCACAGAATTTTTTACATCCGGCAAGTCCTAAGCCTAGTATTCGCATCACAAAAATAAACGAACAATAGCTAAGCAGCTGCCTCGATATATCTGCCTCCATATACCTGCGTCACGCTCGGTTATAGCCTGATGGGTGAAACATCCAAAGGCTATATCTCTTAGAATATGACTCGGATCGTTTTAAAATTTTAAAGGAATATTCTCAACATATTCAATTATAAGATAAGCAGAAAAAAAAAAAATTCGATTTTTTGAAATTTTGAAACCCACCTAACCCCTTAAGCTATGCGTATTGGCTTTTCCAAAGGATCGCAACCTATTAGAAATTATGAGGGAGTCACACTTTATTCGGGTCACGTGTGGATTTGTCAGAAAGCTTTGGTGTAAATGTAATATATTTGTACATTTGGTTCAAATATATAGTTGTCAATTTTTTGAACATTTTTCAAGCTCACTTGATCTGTGCATTAGATAATCAAGTAACCTCTACTTAAAGTATCGAATCGATAAATCTGGGTATTATCTCAAATCTTGTACGGTTTTTGTATTTGGTCTCTACATGGACCAATTCGCGACTCATCCATATTATATTGTTACAAAGGGAGAAATTACCAGTTTCGCTCCCTTTTTTGATGAACTAGTATTCATCATAGATAAAAGACATATAAGAGCACTCATATGATATGAAATGAATAAGGTTTCTGAGTCAACCAACATTATTGTAACAGTCTTGTTTCCAACTTTAAACTGAAAACACATATCGCCATTAAACGCATTTTTCCCATCTATTCACTTTGCCTGCCTTGGTTACTTCTTCAACTCTCAACGAACCCGATTTATTTTCGTAACACCCAAAATGTTACAATATAATCAGAATACGTATGTAGAGATTGAATGCAAACACCGTATAAGATTTTGGGCAGTACCCGGATTCATCTATTAATCATTTCAACCTGAAGTGACATTGGGTTCACTTCGTATTTATATGAAACCAAGATCTTAGAATTGTATAATCATTATATATTTCGTGTCTTATGATTTGTTCCATATTTTTTCCGACCGTGATTTAAATAACGTGTCTATCTTTCAACAACTAATGGCGACGTATTGGCATGACCTTGGTAAACGAAATTTATGAGCGATACGTCCGTTTTAGAGTGAATTTCCAGTGAAAAAGCGACCTCCAAATCACGCGCACACCGTCAGCACCAACACACGATCAACTTCTACGTGAGCTGAAAAGCGTACTTTTACGTAGCGAAAAATGTTACAAACGAAAACTTGTCCTTATGTTGGCGCTGACGGTGTGAGCGTGGCTCGATGTTCGATCCCCGACTCCTAATCATGCGATGGTTCAAATGATGTTCAAAATGCGTTTCGATCACTGGGCGGTTAGTTTTGTGACCTGGATAAGATGTAGGAGATACGGGTCTGTTTTACATATAGAAAAAAAGAGTGCATATGAAATCTATAAACGAGTTTACTTAAATCAGGACGGATATCATTTTTATTCGGATGCAACCAGAAAGAATTACTCTTCATGTCAACTAGATTACAATTAAAATCTTTTTCATGTCTTCATTTGTCATACAAGACACAAAACCCTTACAGAGCTTTGGATCAAACCAGATGAAATTGATTGCGTTATACTCACTGCAAATAACGTATTATTTCCTAACAAATCCAGATAAGAATCAGACGTTGAAATCGTGACCAAACAATGAGACCTGAAAAAAATGCACATTGTGACATGGTATTTCTTATACTGTCACAAACGCGAAAATAACTCGGTCCCTCACTTCACCGAATACAAGTGACAAAAGCAACGAAGACACGTCTAGTGCCGGTACTGCAAAAAAACGACTATGTATATTTCAATTTTTTTTTGTCATCATTAGTCATAGTATATCAAAATCATCATTAGTTTCTAACTAAATTATACTTGGCAGTAGTATCTGATTTGATGACAGTTTTGTAGGTGGCTGATTTGTAAGTAATGTGTGCATGTATGATTACCCCAGAATTACGTCAAGTTCATTTCTAAAAACAAAACGCGCGTATTTTAGTGGCCTAATACGTACGCGCCGTATTTACTTTGTATAGAAAATTCTGCCAGGTACATTGTAATTTTACCTTGGATGCTTAGGTAGTCACAATAAGTGATAAAAATATTCCTTATGATCGACAAAGTGTAAACACTCATGCAAATTGCCGAATAGTGATTTCTATCATTTAATCTGAACACGTAACAAATTGATGACATATTTTAGCGACTAATGCGGACCGGGCTAGTACCACACGTCACAATGCATTCTATTTTATATTTTCGTATGTATAAAAAACGTGAGAATGAATTTATACTGCTATTATGAACAGCAATATCAGTAGTACAGCAAGGCCGGTTCTACACGCAGATTCCGGTTACCGACACTTACCGACCGAGCCGACCAGTCCGCCTATACATTCTCCCCAGACTCAAACCCTTTTCCGCTCCGCGCAGCCCAGACTCAAACCCTTTTCCGCGATGACGTCACAGTCTGACGTACCGAAGGTCAAAACCGTGCAACCTTACCGACAGTTGTATCGATCGAGGGTCAAAATCGTGCTGTTTTACCTACAATCTTACCGACAGTTGTATCGATCAAGGGTCAAAATCGTGCTGTTTTACCGACAATCTTACCGACTGAAGGTCTGTAGTGCTCGCCTGTCCCACGATAGGACTGCTGATGTGTAACATGAACCACTCCGAATTCCTTTTCCACGGTAGGACTGCTGACGTGTAACGTCAACCACCTCACATTCCTTTCCCACCTTATCAACCACGTGACATTCCAAAATTAATGGTTCCGAGAATTGTTTGTCTCAACGTCGCACCGAAATCCTTTGACCGCATACCGCTCGCCGTCGAAACTTGTCAAACGCATTGTTTTGTCTAACCACCTTATCAACCACGTGACATTCCAAAATTAATGGTTCCGAGAATTTGCTGATGTGTAACATGAACCACCCCACATTCCTTTCCCACGGTAGGACTGCTGATGTGTAACATCAACCACCTCACATTCCTTTCCCACCTTATCAGCCCCGTGACATTCCAAAATTAATAGTTCCGAGAATTGTTTGTCCCAACGTCGCATCGGAATCCTTTGACCGCGTGCCGCTCACCGTCAAGTCGAAACTTGTCAGGTGCGCGCGCATACGTATTTGATATCAGTCCCGTGACATTCCTTACCCTCCATCAAATTATGTGGTGGGGGAACGTTATAAAAGCGAAAAGTGAAAAGTTCATCGTCAGTCTGAAGCTGTTCTTCTTGCAAATGAGAAGTGCTCTGGAACAACGTGAGTTGAAGAAACGATTAGAACTGCTCCTCAAGAATATCAGAGAAGTAAAACATCTCCTGAAAATCAGATCCGACCTCAATCGACTTACAAGAGATTTCGAGCACCTACAACTGGGCCGTAACGACAATGGACTTCTCAAAACTGAACGAAATCGCGCGGCTGGAGACGTTTCTGCCGTTGAAAAAAGTTTCGGATCTTGAAGCCTACTTCGAATACAGAGTCAGCGGTGTTCGTCGAGTCAAAACGAAATTTGGAGACAAAATCGTTCTGGACTTAGATGACGCTTTCACGATTTTTCTGCCCAACCGACTGAACAAAGCCCTCCACGAAAACGAAGATTTGTACCAGAAGGTGACAGCAGCCAGTAAAGAGATACGGTTGCATATACGCTATCTTGGCGGACCCTACAGTCAACTCGAATTTGTATACGTATAATATTCAAACAATGTTCTGTGTAAGTCTTACGTTTAATAAACAAAAAAGATTGAAATTATGAATATTTTTTCTTTTTATACCTTTAATCCTACGTACGATTTGTATCTAGAATTAAGTCTCAAAATCTAGGAAAATGTCCGAACACCACTAAGCAACGACGGAGGGTTTCGAGCTGCAACTCTACGATGAGTATTTGGACGGGTTCAGACCGGAGTGCAAGGTCGGCCGATAGCCGCGGTACAGAGCCTGCGGTGTTGGGTTACTATCGCTCTAGGAATGCAAAACTCGGTTTGAGTACAGCTCGGTCAAGGATGGAGAGCAAGGTCGAATCTTACATAAGCTTCTGAAAAAAATTCTCTCTTAAGAGCTAAGGTGAAGGTATAAAATTATTTCATGAATATTCTTTAAAAGTTTTATTGAGTACAATTTTTAGAGTACGGTTGACAATTACTTCACAAAAAATAGTACAATAATTCTATTCAACAGTGTCATGACCAGGGTGATATATTCGCCAGGAATGCGGGACCTTTCTTGTAGACGCTTCTGCGCAGTAACACAAATCGTACAGCCTCGCCATCCGGACAGTACGATGATTTTGTAGCCAATTCTGGAGTATGCAAACGTTTCGTGCTGCACAGATTGCGTTGGGTATTGTGTGAAGGTCGCATCTCGGAGCTGAAGTTTTTTGCAGGGTTTCAAGCGACGGGCAGTCAAAGTCCAACATATCGATGATTTCAACTTTCGGAACGATTTTGAGCAACCAATCTCGTTTTTCTTCTCCTTTTACGTACACGGTTTGAGCTTTGCACAGCCTGTCTTGAATGGTCCGCTCAACTTCCTCAAAAGGTATGGTTCCACAGCTCCAACGTAAGCCGTGAAAATCGCGTTCTAACCAAGAATTTTGGCTTTTACTCGTATATTTGACGTCCAGTAAATTCCATTTGTAAGGTGGTTTGAAGAAAAACACTGAAGGAGATGCTTCCGAGTAGATTGAAATTACACCCAATTCTTTTAACGTGAAGGTGTTGTTGAGAGGTCTACGAAAGCCTTGTATGTCAACGATGAGCTCCATCTTTGAACTGTGCGAGATGGTGGAAACGGGTCAGCTTTTATACCAACTTTTTCACCCCACCACTGAGCGGGTTGTATTCGACAATACGATCGTGAACGATCAAGCAGTACGCCGATGTTTCAGCGGGAAAGTTGGCTTTAGCTTCAAATTCAAGACGGATGTCGACAGGTCCGTACTTCAAAGATTCGTTTTGTTTCGAACAGTCGATAACGAATAAGGGGACGTCTCGAAGGAATTCACTCTTTGTCAGCAACGGCTCGGGGTTCTTGTCGTAGTAGGTAGCTTGGAAGTTTGCGTACATCTCGTACAGGAGCGCGTAGAGATTACGACTCATGTTGAGGTTCAGGTTACCGTACGGATAAGATTGAGAGTTTAAGAATAGCTTGACGTCCGTGATATTGCAATGATCGAAATGACTTGCGTTCTTGCCGGTCTTGTTCTTTCTACTTGTTTGGAAACTCAAAATGACGTACCGAGGTTTTTCAAGCTGAGTGGAAGTTTTCACAGTCCAAACGTGTTTTGATGTTGTGGGAAGTAAGGGATATTCGTACAATTCCCAACTGCGGAAGCTCATCGAAACAGGCGGATCTCTCTGAATGAAATTTAGTAGGTCAACTTTTTTCTGATCCGCGAGTTTCAAATACGGTATTAGCCATTCCACTGCATTGATCGTGATTTTGAATTCCTCCTCCTGAGTCTGCATGATTGCGTTGACGTCAGTTTTTGATCTCGTCAAAATTAACTCATGTTTAGCGTTGACAACGATCTTGCGGTAGTCTTCGGCGAAACCCAATATCATGCTGAGCGGTATCAGTACGTCAAAGTTACCATCGGCATCGGTTAATTTTTTCTTCTCTTCTACATCGAGCCATCCAGCGTTCTCCATCAGCCAAGTCTGACCAGGGTGCAGGGAAGCGTAACCCTTCATGAGACTTGTCAAGCCAACGTTCTTGCTTCTATCAACCTCAACTGCGTTAATTTCGTAGCGAATTTCTTCAAACAGATGACAGATGGCGTTGTTTACGAGCTGTGTGTTCACAGTAGCTGTACCATCAGGTTTGAGGAGTCGTCCGTGGATATGTACCGAACTTTTGCTGGGTAATATGCATAAATCCTGATGCTGAACGGTGATTCGAATTTCATCGCTGTTGTTGAAAGTTGACGAGGCGTAAGGTTTGTGAGCGTGAATCTCGTAATGCGCAACGGATTCGTCAAAGACGACTGGTGTTTGAATGCTCAAGATTTCCTCCTCCATGGCACGTAGCAGATGATAAAAAAGCAAAATCGGATTTTTATTTGTCGGAAATTCCTCTTCCAAAAGGTGTCAGTTTCAGACCCAGAGCTATCAGGAACTCCACGTTTCGAGGTGTTAGCGGTTCGGGAATCGAACGACGACTGACTTGATCGGGGCATGTCGACTTACTGATATACCTACTCTTTGACAGTCTGTTATATACGATTCCCATCGTTTATTGCGATTTGATGTGTAGTCTCACAGTGATAACTTCTCCACGAAAATTAACCAGGTCTCCGTCTTGATCCACTAACCGGAGCTGAACGTGATCTATGGTCTTGACGGTGATCGGAAGGTAAATGACGTGCGACGGTACTTCCACGATCTTATATCCTGGTGGGACGGTCGGGAAAAACTCGTGAATAGTGTGTACTTTGTGTCCATTGACGTAGGCGCCCGTTGTAATGCTACACTCGACTCGCAACGCGTTGACCTTGAGTATAGTTACAGGCACGTCCGATTCGTGAGTTTTGTCAACCTCCAGTACACGTGGTGTAAATCCCAAAAGTTGAGCAATGGAATCATTCGGCTCAAAGTTAATCGTGTGGTTGCATGTGATTTCGCTGCGTAATGTATTATTGTTGGGTTTGATGGCGAGCCTGATGTCTGTATTTCTTAGCACGTTTTGAAGATACTTCTCTATGTCCTCGATCTCGTAGCTGCCGGTAGGTATGGTGATCACTTTGTCAGCTACGTAAATTTTATTGTGACCGACATCAACGTTGGGAATCGAATTAAAGGTTAACAGCTCTACCAAGCCAAGAGCATAACTTTTATCACGAGCAAGTTCGATCGGTGGGAAATATTGTGCCTCGAGTATCGAAGAGGTTCCCGAAATCGTTAACGTTGACGAATCATCCATGACTGCGAGTGGTAGACTGACTTTGACGAATCACGCACCATGTTTATATAGCTCACCACTCAGAAATTTCAGACACAAGTGTCCGCATTCAAATGTATCGTAATCCTGATACCTCTCATGATTGTATTTGACGCTACCAACGCCGAGGTATTTTATGAGGTCCGAGGGTGGTTGAAGGTTGCCGAAACTGTCAAAGTGATCGATATTATTGTCGCGTTTCTTGTACGCAACCCAGTGTGTTCCCGGACCGTCTTTGTCGTCAAGGTTGATTATAGCTGACTCGTTTTTTCGTGGACCGTTTTCGGGCATTTCGTTTCGCATGAAAACACCTCGGAAATGCGGAACCCTCAAGATTTTTGCATATTTCAACAAGTCCCAATCAGTCAACGCTCGACGTGGTAGCATTGCATCTAGTTTTTTGAAAGATGGAGACCAAGACCTGTTTTGTACGGTTTCATGTGAAGCCCTTTGCCCAACGCGATAGCTTCCATAGTTTTGTTTTGTCGTTTGCTTTCCTCCAATTCTCGTTTAGCCGCGCTCGCATCGTTCTCAGCTCTTGCTATACCGGCCGCACCACCGGCTAACGCACCCGTAGCGCTGAGACCGGCAAAAATAGGAATCAGAAACGGTAGAAAACCACCGACTTTCGAAGGTACCAGTAGGACGCGAGGTGTTCGCACTTTACCACCCGCTTTTTTAACGGCGTTCTCAGCTCCCTTCAGCGCAGATTCGATAGCTACTTTTGCATCGTTGCTTGGAACCATAGAACGTTTTGCAGCATTTACAATTTTTCTCAAGGTCACATTTTTTGACTTTCGCATTCCCATTCCGTGTTTTGATTTTACTTTCATTGTATTAGCTACTGCCCAAGCGGCTGCCTTCTCACCCAAATTTGCGTCCTTTGCGAGAACCCGTTTCCAAGCTTTCTCAGCCAACACCCTATCAGCCTCGTTTCTAACCTCAAGGTTCTCACGATTTTTCGAATACGCTATATCGTGTTCCTTACACGCTGCATCGAGAGGGTTGATACCGGAATCGTCTCTCGCGAGTCTTTTCGTCAACTTCGTACCGGAACCGCAGTATTGGTAACCGGGAACATGCAACTCGATCGGAAGTTTGTTGATGATTCTATTCACCAGACCCTTGCCACGATGTTGCCGCCTGCTGCTGCTTCGTTTACCTCTGTACGCGATCATGTTCGTGCGTTGACTGAAGAAAAGTGCTTTAAAACGGGGTATTTATAGCAAATCCGATCAGTCATGTCCGAGATGCGATTTGAGAAACAACCTACCAAGCTTCCCGTGATGAATTTTGACATACTTTCGGAGCAAAATGTCGAAAAGCACAAACGGCACGGTGAATTACTCCCGAACAGTGTACGTGCGATATTCTGTGGACCGTCGAATTGTGGTAAAACTAATGCGTTGCTCACACTTATAACCCATCCCAACGGACTCAGATTTGAAAATATCTACATCTACTCGAAATCTCTCAACCAACCTAAATACCGATTGTTGAAGCAATTGCTGGACCATGTTGAGAGTACGGAGTACTTTGCGTTTACCGAGCGTGAGCAAGTGATTCCACCGGAAGAAGCACGGCCCAACTCAATAATCATATTTGACGATGTAGCGTGCGAGAAGCAGGACAATATTAAAGCCTACTTTTGCATGGGTAGACATCACGACGTTGACTGTTTCTATCTCTGTCAGACGTACGCGCGTATTCCCAAACATCTCGTGCGCGACAACGTAAACTTACTCGTGTTATTCAAACAAGACGATATGAACCTGAGACACGTATACAACGATCATGTGAACACCGATATGTCTTACACAGAGTTTAAAAGTGTGTGCTCTGCATGCTGGAACGGTGAGAAGTACGGGTTTCTGGTGATCGACAAAGACAGTGAGCTCAACGAAGGACGATACAGGAGGGGATTCGATTCTTTTGTTAGCCTGGAAAAGGAATAAAATTTACCGTTTTCGAGCGAGAGACGCAGTAGCGCTGCAGACTCAGTTGCGTCAACATGCAGAGCTCCGAAATTTCCAAGCAAAAAGATGTCCTACATCAGATCGCTCAAGCAAGTGCTGCGATCCGTCGAAAACACAGATTGCTCAAGTCGGGCAGGGAATCTACGACTCAGAAATTGAGTGACGTTTTCAAACCAGTAGTGACTCCGTTGCAAGAACTGGTGAATGTTACAAAAGACACCAAACCTGTCAAACAAGAGGTGGAAGAAATTAAAGAAGAAATAAAGGAGATGAAAAATGAAACGAAAAATGAAACTGTCTCGGAAATGGACGATTCCTTTGCTTCGGCGGGGGATAAAACAGTCGTAGAAACACCGGTCGAGGACGAGTATTTTGCACTGATGAGAGATGCGAAGACAAAAGGCGAATTGGACAACGTGTACGGTGTACGCAACCTCTCAAACGGACTGATGATCGGTGATTCGTTGATATCTTTTGAGAGTGACTACGTTCGTATTGGCGACACGCGTTACCAGAAAACGAAGGGTTTGCTGGAACTTTTGTTCAAAAAGAAGCCCGACGGTTCTTCTGTGAGCGCCGGAGATCGGGAAAATTTTAAAAACATAATCCTCGCAACGAACGCGCATAAGAAGTATTACTCATCCGACGGGGCTGTTCGAAACGATAACAGTTACAAATTTAGAAATGTCATTGCCAAATTGATGGATTATTCTCCGTCACCTCGTCGAAAGGGTAAAGGTCTACTTCCGCAAGCTATGATCACTCGACAAGGTGTTGAAACGGAATACGTCTTCTGGGATGATCCGAACGAGTTGGTGGAGCGTCTTCGTTTACTCCTGGCATCTCAGGCAGCGGGAAATCCGAGTCACAATAACGAAATAATCTCCATTATCGAAGAGCTACGCGAAGCAGGAATCATTTATTAAGCAGCTCCCGTCATTTTTGCATTCATTACCGAGATGAGCGTCGACGTGTTTGGACGTCAGCTGAATAAAAACACGACCGCGAGCACTCGCGGTCCTCCGGGTGTCGGGTTTCAAATAACAGCGGACGGGCATTACGATATACGGAACAAGAGACTGTGCAACGTCGCGGATCCCGCAGAGCCGAACAATGCTGTAACTTCAAAAATTTTGAGACGAAAATTCAGCGTGCTGCAAAAACGAATCGACAACCTCGATCAAATGATCAAAGCTTTGGAGATCACCACGGAGAAAGCCTTGGATACCTTCTACACAGACTTTAAAACAGGCAGAGACTTGTCGATTCGAAACGCGGAAATCATTTCCAAATTGGACACCAGACTAATAGCGTTGGAATATGAACGAGGAAAAGCAAGCACTGGTGACGGAACTGCATAAGCCTGCACGCCGGAATTACCCGCGTCGACGTGTAGACGTGCGCGGCATCGACGAGACCTGGCAGGCGGATCTTGTTGATATGACGTCGTACGCTGGACAAAACAAAGGCTACAAGTACATGCTCACAGTCATTGATATCTTTTCAAAGTATGCGTGGGCTGTACCGATAAAGAGCAAGTCTGGAGATGATGTTACGAAGGCAATGGAATCTGTGCTTGTCCAAGGACGGGTACCGAAAAATTTACACGTCGACAGAGGAACGGAATTTTACAACTCGAAATTCGAATCGCTTATGACACGCTACGGAATCAAACTTTACTCCACGTACAGTAATTTGAAGGCTTCGATCTGTGAACGTTTCAATCGCACGCTGAAAGTTAAAATGTGGACACGGTTCAGCATGCAAGGAAGCTACAAGTGGCTCGATATCTTATCCGATTTGGTTTCGGCTTACAACAACGTCAAACACCGAACCATAAGAATGAAACCGTCGGATGTCACCGTTGCAAACGAGAGGCTGTTGTTACGTCAGGCGTACGGAGAGCTTCGAGCGATACCTACCGTATCGGCAAAGTTCAAATCCGGCGACAAAGTTCGAATCAGCAAATTCAAAAATGTCTTCGAGAAAGGTTACACTCCCAATTGGACGACTGAAATATTCACGATAAGTCGAGTGGAAAATACTCATCCTGTGACGTACAAGCTCAAAGACTACCGAGATCAACCCATCGCTGGTGGTTTCTACGAACAAGAGCTCCTCAAGGTTAAGCATCCGGATATCTATCTGGTGGAGAAGGTGCTCAAGAAGCGTGGAAGAAAAATATACGTTAAATGGTTAGGTTTTGACAATACACACAACAGTTGGATAAACGAATCGGACATGTAACATTTTAATAAATGAATTTTTTTTGTAAAAACGTATGTCCCTCTTCATTTTATATCCGACACACAACAAGTATGAGTCTTTTTTAGACAATCGACAGACATGGTACAGTTATAAATTACAAAGCTTAGGCTTGTAGCCCCACGGAAGCGTGTCGGTTGTATTTTGAAACACGATCCGCTTGTCGTCATTCCAGCTCAGTGCTACTTTCTGCTGTTCTACGGTGTATACCTCGTGCTTTCGACTCATGATCAAATGCTGATTTGAGGATAGATTTTCACGTTTCAACGCACAGTCCAAATAATCGTTAAAGCTTATTTTTCTTAACGCTGATCCTCTGACTCCTTTGGCACGTTTAGTGTCTGTCTCATCTCCCATGACTCGGAATGCGTACAGTTTAGCTCGTAACCCTACAAATTCGAGCATGATTTTGCCGTTGTTCTCGTCTTTCATCAAACCGAGAACTTTTTTGTTCGCTAGAGGCATTCCATAAGCGTTGTCAAGCGGATAATCAGACGTGTCAAATTTATGCAAGTCCTCCTTCATATGTTCGTATATATCGGGGACGGTAAAATTGTAAATCAAGCTATCGGTATCCGTGTACATTAATTTTGCTCGGTTGCCAAATTTCTGTTTAATGTAATTTTAATGAAAATCGTAGATGTACGTTTTAGCCAGATCCATGATGGAGAAACCTGCGTACAATGGTTTATTCAATATAACTTTCGTCTTATTCATTTCGACGATAACCATCTCTTTGTCGAACACGGTGCAGCTGTGAAAATTGGGTTTGGCTATGATAGCTCTCGCACCGTACCGTCCGTCCCATTTCGTGATCAGTCTGACATCTCTGTACTTTCGCACGTTTTCCATAGTTTTGCCAAAAACTGCGTTGTTCATTAGCTTGTAAAAATTTTTCTCAAATTCGTTGTCAGATTTTTTTCGCAAATCGGTATTTAAATCTATATATTTTTTCAGCCACGGAGTTTGCTTGAATTTGAGAACTCTATGAATTTTGAGTAATTTTAAACCTAATTGTAAACATTGTTTCAAAACGCGGTAGTGAACAACGTAGTTTTTCTTGGAAAATAGCGTGGGCGTCAATTTTGGCTGTTTATTGGTCGAAATCGGAGGTACATAGTGCTCCGGACACAATGGTAAATCCTTATGAGTTTCATGCAGTTCCGCAGGATATTCCAAATCTACCTCCAGCACGTAACCAAACTCTGCATCGTCCGAGATGGTAAGAACGTCGCATTGTCTGAAGTCTGATACCCATTCGAAGGAACTGTATGGCAGAGCAAAGCTCATAGCTGCACCGTACAAATTATTAACGTCAAAGTACATGAGATAAGATTCTTCGATCTCAGGATCGAATTTCTCTCCCATGTACCTGTTGTTGGCCTTTGCACATCTGTTCGAACACTGTGATACACCACCACGAATACCTTTTTCGATAAACATAACCATGTCTATGTCGGTGAGAAGCTCGAGTTCGATGCCTGTACATTTTAACATTGCATCAAACGACAGACCGGGCGCTGTGTAGTAATGTAACGGGTCCAGTTTGTACGTCGTCCAACAGCTCTGTCGAAAATTTTGAAAAACGTCAGCCAGTAAAAACACGTCCGTCTGTAAATACAAGTCCGAATACTCTCCCAAAGTTTGGACGTTAAAAGTTTGCCATACGTCGCACGCATGCGCGTAATCGTCGTCTGATATATTCCGGTCGTTCAATTTTGAATAAAACTGTTCTTTGGCTGGTAAATGTTTCTCCTCGAGCTTCTCCCAACTGTCTATGTATTCGTACGGGAAGACACCTTTCCTAGTCAATAACCGAAATTTGTTCAAGCTACTGCAGAATTTACGTGTTATTGTTTTTCGGCAATCGTCCAGATACGATGATAATTTATCGAGACTGCTAGGCATGAAACGGTACGAATCTATGAAACGGAACGTTACGTCCGTTCCCTTAACGAATTTAGTGAAGGAAATGTACTTTTCTTTGTTGACAGGTAATAGTTGAACAGTACCTTCGAATGACGTACCCAGAGCTTTGATCAGAAAATGCAAATCGTAACCCGAAAGATTGTGGAATATCACTGGGATGGTGTGCGAATTTTGGTAATTTAGATTACAGCTGCGGTGAGCAGCACCACGGTACTTTCCTGTGAAATGACAGTGATCCCGATGTTTCACGTCTGTGAGCGTAAACGGTTTTTCACAAATATGACAGACCGCTGACAAATCAAATTCGTTGATCTGATTGAAATTTAGTGGTTCCATCGGTACAACAGTCTTGTAATATCCATCTAACGAAAGTGCCAATTCCTTTAACTCGTTCACAAACCATTGGATGCAAGTTTCTCCACGATTAATTTTGAATTTTGAAAGCGAATCGTCAAACGCGCAATGCAGATAGTAAGCTATACTATACGGAAGATGCTTCTGATAAATTGTTCTATTTTCCCCAAAACTTTCATGTGTGGGTTGTAGTAAACATTCGAGATCCGCGTAAATGCAGAATGGAACGGTTTCTTTGTGCTTGAAATTTTTGAATTTCAGTATTTTTTCCTCATCTGTAGGTAGAATGACTTTGGTTTTGTTTAAATTCATGCAATCAGCTCGGTGCTTCAACAAACATCTTTCGAAATTAAAATGAGACAGACACCTATCGCACAACCAAGTTTGACGTTTATGCTTGGAAATTTGAGAACTTGTCAATCGAGACAGATTTCGAATACAAGTGAAATGAAAGATTCTATTTTTTTCATAATTTACCATATCATCGTCATCGTCATCGTCAGTGGTTTCAGTTTCTATCGCCAAAAGATGAATTACAGGTTTATCAGACTTATTCTGACTCAGGTGAATCGGTACTATTTCACTTTTTTTCCGATCACCTTGGTCTATACCATAAACGTTAATTGATAGGTCGTTAAGCTTCTCAAATCTTGAAATGGTGTTTTTGTCTAGAGACATAGGAAACGTTATACCATCATACCGTAGCACTGAGCTGAAATGTGGGTACGAGCTGGTCGCGTTAGGATGGTTGTTGTCGGCTGGGAACAGAGCTGCGGTGACCGACCAGAGGAAGCAATACGAGTCGCTGTTACGGATGTTGACGACAGCCTTCTTATCTTGAATATCTTTGGGTAGTGGTGTGTATGTGAAGACACCGCCTCGTAGTGGCACGTACTTGTTGATATTCACAGTCAAATTGATTATTTCGGTCAGCGACCAGCCTGAATCCTTTTCCTGGAAATCTTCCACCTTTTTCAACAAACGCTCCGTCGCGTTTTCGATGAACCATTCGCTGATATCCATTGTCTGGAGGATGATTTCATTTCTCGTATTAAAAAATTTGATCTCTTCCACCGTGCGATCAACTTTTCTGAGTTCAAATTTACAAGCCAGGATAACGTTGGCTTTCAAGCTCCCGTCTTTCTTCAGAGCGTTTTTCAGTCTCGTCACAGCTAGTACCTTTGCGTCTTCTAGAAATCTCTCCACATCTTTGTGCTTCAAATTGACGATGGATCCAGTTCGAATTCTCCTCTCGAAAGCTGATTCCAAATCTTCCCACCGTACTCGATCGCTTCTTCGTCGGCTTCGTAATCCGTCACCCACTTCCTGCAATTGTTGAAATTTGACTGTCAACGATTTCAGAATTCCAATTGTAGTCAAAATTCTTGTCTTCTCCCCGATCGTTGAGGCGTTGTTGCGTAAGATTTTATTCAAAAGCCTGATATTTTGGGTTCCGAGTCGAATCCATTTTGCAATTTCTGCCGGCGACGATTTTTCCGATAAAATCTTGAACGCCGATTCCATAATATCGATCAATCTCAAACACTTCGCGGATTCCATCTTGAGCTCTTTCCTCACGTATGCTTGACAGGTTGTGACGTAATGATCGTTTGCAGTGATGAGCGTCCTTTTTATAGGGCAGCTGTACGGATGCGCGCGCACCTTTTGGCATTCCAAGAGCGATAGTAACCCGACACCGCAGGTTCTGTACCGCGACTATCGGCCGACCTTGGATATCAAACCGAGTAAGTGAAACACGATTCTCGGAACCATTAATTTTGGAATGTCACGTGGTTGATAAGGTGGTTAGACAAAACAATGCGTTCGACAAGTTTCGACGGCGAGCGGTATGCGGTCAAAGGATTTCGGTGCGACGTTGAGACAAACAATTCTCGGAACCATTAATTTTGGAATGTCACGTGGTTGATAACGTGGGAAAGGAATGTGAGGTGGTTGATAAGGTGGGAAAGGAATGTGAGGTGGTTGACGTTACACGTCAGCAGTCCTACCGTGGGAAAGGAATTCGGAGTGGTTCATGTTACACATCAGTAGTCCTATCGTGGGACAGGCGAGCACTACAGACCTTCGGTCGGTAAGATTGTCGGTAAAACAGCACGATTTTGACCCTTGATCGATACAACTGTCGGTAAGATTGTAGGTAAAACAGCACGATTTTGACCCTCGAACTGTCGGTAATTGACCTTCGGTACGTCAGACTGTGACGTCATCGCGGAAAAGGGTTTGAGTCTGAGCTGCGCGGAGCGGAAAAGGGTTTGAGTCTGGGGAGAATGTATAGGCGGACTGGTCGGCTCGGTCGGTAAGTGTCGGTAACCGGAATCTGCGTGTAGAACCCGCCTTGCATACCTACTAATATCGGCTCTTGAAAGTACCTTGTTAGATTAGAGCCCTGCGATTGTTCGTACTCGAGTGATTGAATCTCGAAGTCGGAGAGGATGCGACATCAATCATATAAATAATTCGATTTACCTAATTTTTTCCTGAAATTTACCAAAATCTTTATGCCAGGTCGTTTCTTCTTCTTCAAAGACAGGTTCCTTCTCTTCTTAGCCATCGCGGGAATAAATACTGACTCGAAATAATAAAAGACACTGTAGAAAAACACAAACAAAAATAAAAGCGCGGAACACTATCCACGTGCCGAGCGACGAGGATTCGAAGGAGGGGAATTGTAGTGGGGGGGGTTTGAGTCTACTCTCCTCGCCTGTAATTCGCATGGTCGCCGGCCAACACGGTCGTGGCGCTAGCAGCCACCCGCCTTTTGCGCGAAAAATTTGCTGTTTTATGCTTCGTGATTTTCCTTCTCATTTCCTCATTTTTGAAGATAATTAGGTTCTTAGGGAGTCATTTTGAAGATAAAGAATAGATCTGTGTTGCCTCTTTCGCCGAATTTCGAAAAAAAATTCACTGTCCGCTGTGTCTCACTTCAAAGATAACGTACTTTCAAGTACGTTTTTCGCAAATCTGAAAGCGATTATCTTCAAAAATGAGGAAATGAGAAGGAAAATCGTGAGTTTCTGTTCGCGCGCGCTCTTCGAGGCATAGGCAACGCCCTTAACAGTTGAGCTTGCAAACCGTCGAGGTGCGTGATTGAAATCAGTGCACTTATACAGTTTTTTACCTTGAGTGTACAACAATTTTCGATTTTACTTGAGTGAATGTAAGTATTAATTATAGTAAGAAATAATTTAACCGGTGTGCGTTTTTTTCAGATTATTTTGAAGAACACAAATGGAGTACGTAAACATTTTACAACATGTGCGGGTGCCTATAGAGTATTCGATTTGATATTCGAAATACCTTACAATTTTCTGGTACAATCAGTAAGGTTGGCAATGAGCGTGCACATGGCGAACGGTGACCGTGATGACGATAACAACCCTCGAAATGACGTTATCGTTTACCAGGCGGGTGTGGCGGCCCGCCTGGTACGTGATGAAGAAGGGGATTTTCTGTTTCAAAAAATGTAAGAAAAATTTTTATTTAATTTCACAACTTTTAGAACAAATTTGATAAATACTTTTGTGTGCGTGAGTGATACATCATATCTTAAATTTCCAAAATTATTGTATGTTTCAGAGAGCTGTAAACAACAGCATGCAACGTAGTAGTAGTAGTAGTAGTAGTATATCTAGTTAATGTACAGCAAAAAATAAATAAAAGATTTGTGAAAATGTTTATACAATTTTCTTAAACGTTATGAAACGTAGAATACTTAGAAACTTCTTCGAAAGTTTTTTTTTTTAAGTTTTTGAAATTGGTTCTTGATGACGTTCAGTAGTCGCACGGTCCATGCTGGTAAGAAGGAGACGCTGCACACGTTGACCAGGTACGGTATACAAATTAAGCGAGAGTCGACGCATCTTTGAATTCAAAGAGCAACCGCTCCTCCTCCATCGTCTGCACCAATTTCTGGTATTGGGTCTTGTCCTCGTTCAGCAGTCGCACAATCCGTGCCGGTAAGAATACGCTGAATTCGTCGTTCAAATCTGTGACGACACGCTGTCCAAACCTCGTTTGGACTCGTCGAATGTTAGTGACTTTGTAGATTTTGAAAATTTCTAGCTCCGTCAATTTCTTCGTCGGTAGAAATTCTTTCCTGCTTGCAACTTTGTTCAGTTTTGTGAAATCCATTTTTTTTTTTTTTTAATGTTTAGCAGTTACGTGTTTCTTGATAAATTTAGATTTGCGAACTTTTTTATCACTGTGTTGAGTTCTGACTTCTGGTTAACAACGGTTTTCAAGTCATGAATATTTTTCAAGAACAGATCGATTCGCTGTTTTAGTTCTGCTTTATTTAAAGTTCTCCTCATGAGAGCTGAAGATGCAAGACTGTCTTTCTGACCTGGAATTCAGCCTTTTATAGCCTTATTCCTCCCACCAGGTACACAGAATCCTTGAAAAACTTCTAGAAGCTACCGAAATGATGTGTCTTCGATTTTACGTTAGAACCTTCCAGAATTCAACGTCGCACCGCAATCCGTTGTCCGCAGGCCGCTCACCGTCCAGTCGAAACTCGTCGGACGATTCCGAGAATCTTTCAGGGTCAAAGAAGCTCTTTCTCACGGTCCCGGACCACTCGCCGTCAAGTCCAAACTTGTCGAACGCATCGTTTGTCAGCCTACATTCGTTCAGGGTCGAAGCAGCCGCATACAAATCTCAGAACCTTCCAGAATTCGACGTCGCACCGCAATCCGTTGTCGGCAGGCCACTCGCCGTCAAGTTGAAACTCGTCGGACGATTCCAAGTATTGTTTTCGTTGGACGATTCCGAGAATTGTTTGTCTAAGATTCGTTTAAGGCCAGAGCGGGTCTTTCAGAATTCAACGTCGCACCGAAATCCTTTGACCGCATACCGCTCACCGTCGAGTCGAAACACATCGGACGAATTGTTTGTCAGTCTAGATTCGTTCAAGGCCGTGAAAATCTTCTCGAACCTTCTGGATGCTCTCAAAACCTGACACATGCCAGGATTCTCGGTCGTACGTTCGAGGATCCACGGGGTCCGCTCGAACGCCTGAGGATTCACGGAGTGCGCTCGGTAATGCAGTTATCGATCCCGCTCGATGAGCATGATTTTCTTTACCGACAAAAAGCACAATTTATCCCACAAGGGGTAATACCACGGCAATTTCAGGCATTTTTTACCGACGATCATGGTCATTTGGGAGATTTTCTTACCGACGAGCGGTCGGCAGAGCACATTTTATCTTACGAGAGTGGGGGTAACCTTCAAGGGTTTGCGTCTTGGATGCACGGATGAGCGGATTGGTCGGCGGATAGGCGGCTTGGTCGGTAAAGAAGGTACTTCTATCCAGAACCCGCCTTGTTATATTACTAAGGAGGCATTTCAATTGCTTGCACATCTCTTCAATGAACTTATCGGTTGAAAGTGTATTCATCAATAATTTAGTACGATGTGTGCTTCCCCATTGCTTGACAAATCTTTTGTCAATTTCAGATTGTTTCAAAGCTTTTTGAAGAATTTCTTCTATCTTTGTGATCCTCGGGCAATCAGTACACTCACCAAAGTAATATTGAGAATTAGGATTTTCACAAACTACCAGCACTATGCAATCATAACAATTAGATAGTTGGGTACCACAATTTTTTGTTATTGAACCATTTTGAAAGATCAATTGTATATTTTAGTAAAACGTGCACACGCAAGTTGTGTGAGTGACGCCTGAACCGGTTAATACACAATGCTTAGGTCAAAGTTGAGCAAACTTCGAAAAACTAATTTCAATAAAGGGTTTTCTTCTTTGAATGCCTCGAATATTTCCTTCAAATTACCAAGGACAAGTCGTTTTTGTTCATGAATTCGTACATTAGAAACCGGAGTACGAACCGAAGTGAAATCTTTTTCCCTGGTAGTAATCTACTGATCTCGTCCGAAGTATAAAACGATTTCACAAGATCGATAGTGTTGATGGGTATTTTGTGACCTAAAACACATGATTTAACACATTATTGAACTAATCCCATGAAAAAACAGCAAATTCTTAAACACACTTTGCCAAGATGCAGCATGAGTGCTCGTGAGTCCTTTATCGTAAACTAATATCTGATCTTGCCGTGCCATGTGGAAACGTTCAAAGAATTTCTCTATTTTTCGCACGGGCCAATGTAATGGAGCAGGAGTGAGAATCATTATTTATTTTCATTGTCAACTTGTGAATTGCAAAATACTTGCTTCAATTTTGATAAAACTTCATAGTCGTGATGCTCACTTAGAATGTCCTAGAGAGAAATCGAAGTAATGTAATATATTGGCTTGAAAAATATTAGTAACATATTTTTTAATGTAAATGAACATTACCCCGTTTATCGGAATGTCAGCAAGATCCGATGTTATATTTGTAGGCCGAATTATTTCCAGTTTCTTCTTGAAAGACTGACACACCGCGCTAAATATAGATTGGATATAGGAATCGGTTTGTTTACCCGTCGTTTTTAGAGGTGGCAAATGTAGAGAGTTTAATACTGAATTTATTTACTGTGTAGTAACGTCGACATCGGACAGTTCACTTTCTGTGCGAACGGAGTTGTCGACCAAGTTCAACGACGAGACACTTTCTATGAATGTATGAACAGATTGTCGAGCCGATTCACCTACCGATTCTTGACTTGACACAGCTGATTCTTGACTACATTTCTCAGCAAATTTTACAATTAGATCCGGACTCGAAGGTCCGGGTTTATTAATTTCAGTTCGATCAATTTTGGGGTTTTCAGCAGGCGGAACTTCATCATTTTCAGAATCATTGTGACGTACTTTCTTATCTTTAGATTGTCTAGTCACTTTCAACCAACGAGATGAACATATCGGTTGATTGAGAGTCAAAGATGGGAGGAGTAATTGTAGTGCCGGTGTTAGAATACGCAATTCTCTCCTTTGGAGTTTTCTGTGTCCTTTCACTTGTACAGCGCTGATCATAAAATTTTGAAGTAAATTTCATTGTTGCTGATCAACCATTACATATACCACAAAGTAAAAGATGTATCGTTGTATTGTACGTTATGAGATTTTTTGCTCGCGGTACGTTCGTCGACGGTGCACTAGAAAGAACGGGTACGGACTCTCGCCTGAATACATGAACATTCGTAACTAGCGGTGCTGACTTTGCGATTTTCAAGATTTTATAATGACGTTCAGTGCGCTAACTAACGAAGACTTACATAGGTACTTACTATTTTACGAGTTGAACTTGGTGAATATATTTTCTTCGACCCGTGTCATAGGGAACTTTTTTGTTAATTTTCATGTGAAAAACGCATTTCAAAAATAATTTTCAAAATTTTCATTATATTCGAAATCCAACTTTTGCTGTAATGAAATCTCCATCTTCGAATAGTGATTCGGCAAAGTATCAAATCAGTTAAATGTGTGTGTCGCTACACTCAAAATCGTCCTCACGCATGGACGCACACTCGCGTGCAATGTTTCCTTGCCGTCTCTGCGTCAAATCTCGCCACTTGCCCGTGTCGCGACTCAAAACAAATCAGCTGTATCTCATCTACTGTCTCAAAAACATGTATGAGTATCGTCAATGTGTATTCTCGCCTGTAAATCGTCAGTTATCGTTCTCTTCTCTTGCGATACGGATCGCTTCGTATCTGTATCTTCCTCAAATAAAGTAATCTCTAATTAGTAATCAATTATCATAATCATCCCGCTTCCTCGCTATAGTCAATCAACATTAATTCGCGGAACCCACGTCGATGATCCACATCTTTTTTGCCTTCTCTCTAAACAAATAGGCTAAGAAATTTTGTCATATTTTCCTAGGGTTTCCTGAATTTTTTCAGATTTTAGAAAATGGTCGCTGTTGAATTGGTAATATCCCAAAGATGCATGATTGAAATTTTTTTAAAAAATCAGGGCTTTGTTTTTGGACCAGTACTTTCACAGAAAAAAGATTGAACTAAATCGGAAATACCAATTTCCATTCTTGATCGATACTTCATGGAATGCCCCATATACAGTCCGAACTATCAATAAGAACGCCCTCAATAAATACGCTTTTCCATTTTCTCGCTCGCGCACTTCCCCCATTCCGACTCAACCTCAAAGTTCTAATTATTCATGTGCGAACCTCTGGATAAGAACGTCCGGTGCGTATGGTGAGGGTACTCGAATTCGCGAAAAAACTCTTCCTCTCGGGAGCTTTGACGTTAGTATGGACGGGTCGGACTGTATTCTTCGTATCGTTCAACTACCACATTCACCAGATAACTACCAAAAATGCTTCGTGGAGACAATTTAAAGCTTACCGAAACAAGTATCTGGATGTTTGACGAATTGCTTCACTCCGCTGACAATTCCAGATGCAGTGGCTAAAATAGATTTGACAATGACATCCTCTATTCTTTGCATCAATAGTTCTGTGTCTTGTCCCATGGATCGAAGATGTCGTAACAATGCTGAGAGTGTCCATTTGTGACCAACATCTTCGGCATCTGGATCTTCACTCCTGAGAATCAGAATTATTTTTAAATGTGATCGAAAGCAATGTAATAGGAACTAATAATTTCATGAGCGCTGAGTTTATTTGTTCACAATGTGAAAACTTTTAAGGTTTTATTCGAAGTTATGCTGCGTCAAATAAATAATAATTTTTAATTTTAAATCAAACAGGCCCTTATTAGAGAAATTTCAAGAAGAGTTATGGAATGGATATTATTCCAACGGGGATAAAAAATTCGAAGGTGCGCATAACAAGGTTAGTGAAAATAACGATAAATTTTAGATACAGGGAGAATATCTCTGAAAGCAGAAAAATGTCTCAAATGAAAAATCAGGCAAAATAAGTAGGAAGTCAACTCTAGTACATTTTGCTGACAATGTACTTGTAGCGTTACAAGTGAAATAATAATTGTATTGAAATTAGCTTTATATCAGGATTTTCTTAGTTCTCAGGACTATAAGACACGCGTAGTTGTAACCTGTCATGATTTAAGTACATAGGTAGAATAACAAATAGCACTCATACTTTATGTAATCTACGTGGAATTTGTTGATGCTATAGTTGCAAAGATGCATACATGGATTCCACACATATTGATGTCCGCCATCGTACTTGACAGTGGCAAACCTGACTAGTCCTTCTTCATAAAGGTATATCAAAAGTGGATCGTAACTCGTCACAGCGACATACAGCCGCAAATCACATTTATGCCCATCGACTAAAAGCGGGTTGTTTATGTACTGAGCAACGATAACTGATTCGTCGATGATAATTTTTTCTGGCTGAAATAATAAATAAAGAGCAATTAGTCATTGTAAACTGAAAGACTAAATGGAATAAGATCGTAACCTCAGTATGCTAGTCATTTGTGAAACAAATGTGATCTGAACATGATGTTGTTTAGTACAAAACCATGAAACCAAACTGAGAATAAAACATTTTCCTGCGGATCCAAACTTCTAATTCCAATCAGAATTTTGGTAATAAAGAAACAAAAGGACCTACCCAACAGGTTCGTTTCCACGGAAATATTTCACAGATCGCAGTTTTGCTAAGTATAACTTGACGTCGATAGGATTCTACAAAATTCATTTCTGCAGAATATTCATGAATGTCAAGACCGATTCTACAGTGACCTGTTCTACAAAATGAAAATTGGGAACAAAGATTCCAATTCTACCAAGTGAAACGGACGTCAGGATAGATTCTACAGAGATCAGTCCTGGGAATGATTTTATGCTGAGCTTTCCACGTGAGATCGACAAGGTTTTTGAAGAAAAATTTTTTATTTGCTTAATTTCTGACAATTTTTGTACAAATTACTATCTAAATTTGTACGTCGGTTCACAACCAATTTCCTGCTCCAAATTTTCAAGTCGATATAACGTGAGAACAAAAATATATTGACTAAATTCAAAACACGTTTGTTTTGCATCTCGAACCGTGTATTCATTGAAGAAATTCACAGAGATTATATCTCCTTGAATTTTGAACAAACAAATTTGTTTTTTGACCTAATGGTCATGTTTCGTTTTCTTGCGAAAAATATCTTGAAACGTGTTAGTTTTGTTAGGAATTTGAGGCCAAATATCATTATGGGCTAATCATTCGTTATATTTATGTTATCTAATTAAACTTTTATTTGTTTCCATTTCAAGTTTAATTTAATCTATTTTGTATTCTGATTTCATTAAATTTAAATTTGAACAAGTAATATGCACGTAATGAGTGTTTGGCTCATAATGATACTTCATTTAAAATTAATGAATAAACCACACAGGAAATCTTTCACATGTGAATAAAACGTGACTGTTATGTGTGCCCTGATAGTTATACGTCTTTCCCCATCTTTTTGATGACTCATTGCCTAATACTTATTACTTATACTCAAATGTAATCTAAGTTGCCCATCTGTCGGTCTATAATTGTTCGTGCTGTTAACCTTATAATAATCCTCCCGGTATATTGTATTCCAAGATCCATTTTATTCAGAAAAACAACTTGAAACTGATTACAATTTCAGTAAGCTCTTTACACATTGAAACGAACATCTTCCTCAGACCGTTTCTTACTTGATCCTCCATTCCCTGAGTTAAGAGTAGTAACGAGATCGAATCCAAATGTACTCAAACATATCTTTGGTAGGTTAGCAGCTAGCTTTGATAACTGCCTGTCAATACTAGACTGCTATCTCGCCACATGACCATCGTGCCAAAAGTAAATTTTTCTGTTCGAAATTCAAATAAGTAAGTGATTTTAAGGAAATATATTACTTTGCATCAGCTCTAGTGATACAAAAAAAGTGTTGGCCTCGGTCGAAAATCACTTTTTCTAATTTCTACAAAAATATCGGTCTGTCCGACAAACTCCCGCGATGATCTCAAAAACGGCTCGCTGCAAAAATTTGCAACTTACAGGATTTTATAATCCAACGATAGGCATGAAAACTTGTCATGTTCCGTTTAATTTAAACTGCCATTTCCACCAGAATTGAATCGATTTTCAATGTTGTACCGACAAACATACTTTTTCCTCTTGATTACTTTGTCTAACAATAAGTAAACGATTATGCTCTATTCAGTTTATACATTAATTGAGGAGAAATTGAAAAAATTTTTTGTTTCTCAGTCGTTTTTTTAAAAATATTTCTTTGAAAACTTTTTCATTTGGCTGCCAAGTCCTAACAGTTTCTGATTTTTCGAGCAGAGCGACAGACAGACAGACCGACCGACCGAAATGCAACCAAAATTTTTCTAAAAACTGTCTTTCGGATTCTAGAGGTTCGAAAACGTAAAGATTCGTTAAAATTATAAAAAGTGATTTTCGATCGAAACCAATGCTTTTCTGATATCACCAAAGGTAATGAAAAGTCAAAAATTCACCATATCAAAAAGCAATGTATCGTATCAATTTATTGAATACTTGACTAACAATAAGTGAATCACAGTCCAAAATGTAATATAAAGATTACCTGGTTACATTACAATACATATAATGTCTGAAAGTCGTTATATTTGCTTAGGATTAGTGATTTATTTGAAAATGACGGCCACTACTAACTTTTCACCATCCGAGTATTTCTTAGTTGATGGGTTGTTTTTAATTACTAACGAAATGCAATAAAATAGCAGTGTACTACAAACTAATTCATCTTTCTCGGAACGAAGCTGCATTGCAGCTGCTTTCTTTGGTAGTCGTCTTTAGTGAAAAGTTACAGAAGTGGTACAGCAAGGCAGGTTCGGATGACAAACACCTGTTTTACCAACCAAGCCACCTATCGCATCCCAGACGCAAACCCTTGAAGAATACCCCCACTCTCGTAAGGTAAGACGTGCTCTGCCGCACCGACCCGAGGTTAAAAGCGTACAACCTTACCGACAGTTGTATCGGTCGACAGTAAAAATCGCACAGCTTTACTAACAATTCTTATCGGTCGAAGGTCAAAATCGTGCTGTTTTACCGACAATCTTACCGACCGAAGGTCAAAGTCTCTATGTAGTGCTCGCTTGCCAACGGTAGAGGGCGCAGCGGCGAGCGTGAACTTTTTTACCGACCTGGATGTCGGTTACCCGTCCCGCATTCTTTTCCCACGAAAGGACTGCTGATGTGTAACATTAACCACTTCGAATTCCTTTCTTACGGTAGGACTGCTGATGTGTAACATCAACCACCCCACATTCCTTTCCCACGTTATCAACTACGCGACATTCCAAAATTAATGGTTCTGAGAATTGTTTTTTTTATCAACTCGGACATCGCTGATGGCGACATTCCAAAATTAATCGTTCTGAGAATTGTTTTTTATCCACTCGGATATTGCTAATGTGTAACATCAACCACCTCATATTCCTTTCACACGTTATCAATCACGCGTCATTCCAAAATTATTGGTTATGAGAAATGTTTTTCACTTACTCTGATGCCGGTTTGACATCATCCACGTGACATTCTTTTTGGCTTGTAACTGTACTGTTAACTCTACGATGAATTTTGAACGGGTTCAGTCAAGACCAGAGTGCAAGGTCGACCGATAGCTGCAGTACATTCAGAGCCATGGATCTGCGGTGTTGGGTTACTATCGCTCTAAAAATGCTGAAAGGTGCGCGCGCATACGCAAACATACGTACAGCTGCCCTATAAAAAGGACGCTCATCACTACAAACGATCATAAGGTCTCAACTTGTCAAGTATGCGTGAGGAAAAAGCTCGAGATGGAATCCAAGTCTTTAAGATTGATTGAGATTATGGAATCGGCGTACAAAATCTTGGACAAATCATCATCAACAGCAGAGATTCAGAAATGGATAAAATTTGGAAGTCAAAATATTCGGCTTCTGAACGAAATTTTGCGAAAGGTTTCATCCATTGGAGAAAAGACGAGAATTATCACAACGATCGGACTCTTGAAAGCGCTCGCGGAAAAATTCAAACGTCTTCAGAAATCGGATAAAGGTACGCGGAGAGTAAGAAGAAGCGATCGAGGTCTTTGGGAAGATTTGGAATCAGCTTTCAAGGGGAGAATTCGAACTGGATCCATCGGCAATTTGAAGCATGAGGATGTGGAGAGATTTCCAGAAGACGCAAAGGTACTAGCGGTGACAAGACTAAAAAACGCTTTAAAGAAAGACAGGAGCTTGTAAGCCAACGTTATCCTGGCTTGTAAATTTGAAGTTAGAAAAGATGATCACACGGTGGAAGAGATCAAATTTTTGAATACGAGAAATGAAATCATCCTCCAGACAACGGATATCAACGAATGGTTCGTCGAAAACGCGACAGAGCGTTTGTTGAAGAAGGTGTAAGATTTCCAGGAAAAGGATTCAGGCTGGTCGCTGACTGAAATAAAAAATTTGACTGTGAATATCAAGAAGTACGTGCCACTACGAGGCGGTGTCTTCACATACACACCATTACCCAAAGATATTCAAGATGAGGAGGCTATCGTCAACATCCGTAACAGCGATTTATATTGCTTTCTATGGTCGGTCACCGCAGCTCTGTTACCAGCTGACAACAACAATCCCAGTTACTTCATATCCACATTTCAGCTCACTGATACTATACGAAGGTTTGCATTTTCCAATGTCTTTAGACCAGATTCCAAAATTTGAGAAACTTAACAAACTTTCAATTAACGTTTATGGTATAGATAGTACGGAAAAACAAAAGCGCAGTGAAATTGTACCCATTTATTTAAGCCGAAACAAGTCTGACAAACCTACAATTCATCTTTTAGTCTGAGAGTCTGAAATTGTTGACGGTGATGATAGTGATGATGATGATGATGATGATGACGATGGTATGGAAAATTATGAAAAGAATTCAATACACCATTTAGCACGGATTCGGAATTTATCGCGGTTGACAAGTTCTCAAATTTCTAAACATCAGCGTCGTACTTGGTTATGTGATAGGTGTCTATTACACTTTCAATCTGAAAAGTGTTTGTTCAAGCATAATGTATATTACATGAATTTAAACAAAACCAAAGTTACTCTACCTACAGAGGAGAAAATAATTCTAAAATTTGAAAATTTCAAACATGAAGAAACCGTTCCGTTCTGCATTTACGCAGATCTAGAATGTTTACTGCAGCCCACACATGAAAGTTTTGGGGAAAATGAAACAGTTTATCAGAAGCATCTTCCGGATAGTATAGCTTACTATCTGTATTGTACGGTTGACGATTCAATTTCAAAATTCAAAATTAATCGGGGAGAGACTTGCATTCGATGGTTTGTGAATGAGTTATCGAAATTGGCACATTCGTTAAAAATTTATTTCAGAACTGTTGTATCGATGGAACCGCTCAATTTCAATCAAATCAACGAATTTCATTCAACAACAGTGTGTCATATTTGTGAAAAACCGTTTACACTCACAGACGTGAAACATCGTGATCACTGCCATTTCACGGGAAAGTACCGTGGTGCTGCTCATCGAGGTTGCAATCTGAATTACCAAAATTCGCACATTATCCCAGTGTTATTTGGCAATCTGTCGGGGTAGGATTCGCATTTTCTGATCAAAGCACTGGCTATATCGTTCAAGGGCAGAATTGAGCTTCTACCCGTAAACAAGGAATAGTACATCTCTTTTGAAAAATATGTCAAGGGGACAAATATAAAGTTTAGATTCGTAAATTCGTACCGTTTCATGCCCAGTAGTCTTGAAAAATTGGCAACGTATCTCGGTCATGATCAGAAATCAATCACACGAAAATTTTATAGTAGCTCAGATAAATTTCAGTTATTGACCAGAGAAGGAGTGTTCCCGTACGAATATATGGACAGTTGAGCAAAGCTCGAGGACAGACGGCTACCATCCAAACAACAATTTTACTCAAAATTAAATGATCGGGATATATTAGACGACGACTATGCACATGCATGAGAAGTTTGGCAAACCTTTAAGGTTCAAACTTTGGGAGAGTATTCGGACTTGTATTTACAGACGGAGGTGTTTTCACTAGCCGACGTTTTTCAAAACTTTCGACAGAGCTGTTGAACAACGTACAACCTGGACCCGTTACGTTATTACACCGCGCCCGGTCTGTCGTTTGATACGATGTTAGAGTGTACCGACATCGAGCTCGAGCTTCTCACCGACATAGACATGGTTATGTTTATCAAAAAAGGTATTCGTGGTGGTGTGTCACAGTGCTCGAACAGATACGCAAAGGCTAACAACAGGTACATGGGAGAGGAATTCGATCCTGAGGTCGAAGAATCTTATCTCATGTACTTTGACGTTAATAATTTGTACGGTGCTGCTATGAGCTTTGCTCTGCCATACAGTTGCTTCGAATGGTTATGAGGCTTTGGACAATGCGACGTTCTTACCATCTCGGACGATGCGGAGTTTGGTTATATACTAGAGGTGGATTTGGAATATCCTTAGGAACTGCATGAAATTCATAAGGATTTACCACTGTGTCCGGAGCACTATATACCTCCGATCTCGAATAGTAAACAACCGAAATTGATGCCCACGCTACTTTCCAAGAAAAACTACGTTGTTCACTATAGCGTTTTGAAACAATGCTTACAATCAGGCGTAAAATTACTCAAAATTCACAGAGTTCTCAAATTCGGATAAACCCCGTGGCTCAAAAAATACATAGATTTGAATACCGATTTGCGCAAAAAATCTCACAACGAATTCGAGAAAAATTTTTACAAACTGATGAACAACTCAGTTTTTGGCAAAACAATGGAAAATGTTAGGAAGTATAGAGATGTCAGGCTGATCACAAAATGGGATGGAAGATACGGTGCTAGAGCTACCATAGCCGAACCTTATTTTCACAGCTGCACCGTTTTCGACACAGATATTATTATCGTTGAAATGAGTAAGACGAAAGACAAGTTGAATAAACCATTGTATGCAGGTTTCTCGATCATGGATCTGGCTGAAACATATATCTACGATTTTCATTATGATTGTATTGAACGGGAATTCGGCAACCGAGCAAAATTAATGTATACGGATACCGACAGTTTGATTTACAATTTTACCGTCCCCGACATATACGAACATATGAAGGAGGACTTGCACAAATTCGGTACGTCTAATTATCCGCTTGACAACGTTTATAAAATGCCTCTAGCGAACAAAAAAGTTCTTGTCTTGATGAAAGATGAGAAAAACGGAAAAATAATGTTGGAATTTGTAGGATTAAGAGCCAAATTGTACGCATTCCGAGTCTTGAGAGATGAGAAAGACAATAAACGTGCCAAAGGTGTCAAAGGATCAGCGTTGAGAAAAATAACTTTCAACGATTATTTGGCATGTGTTTTGAACCGTGAAAATTCGTCTGCAATTCAGCATTTGATATTAGGTCAAAAGCACGAGGTACACACCGTAGAACAGCAGAAAGTGGCACTGAGCTGAAATGATGACAAGCGGATCGTGTTTCAAAACACAACCGACAAGCTTCTGTGAGGCTACAAGCCCGCACCTTAGCTGTGTGATTTACAACTGTACCATGATGTATAAAATATAATTATGTGAGATGATGAATGAGAACGCTCCGAAATATGAAAAATTGTACAACGATACATATGTCAGTCGGTTGTATGAAAAATAAAGATGCATACTAGTGATGTGTCGGATATTAAATAAAGAGGCACATACGTTTTTACAAAGAATTCATTTATTCAATGTTACATGTCCGATTCGTTTACCCAACTGTTGTGCGTATTATCAAAACCTAACCATCTAACGTACATTTTTCTTCCACGCTTTTTGAGCACCTTCTCCACCAGATGAATATCCGGATAATTAACCTTGAGGAGCTCTTCTTCGTAGAAACCACCAGCGATAGGTTGATCTCGGTAGTCTTTGAGCTTGTACGTCACAGGATGAGTATTTTTCACTCGACTTTTGGTGAATATTTCAGTGGTCCAATTGGAAGTGTAACCATTCTCGGAGACGTTTTTAAATTTGCTGATTCAAACTCTGTCGTCGGATTTGAATTTTGCCGATATGGTAGGTATCGCTCGAAGCCCTCCGTACGCCTGACGTAATAACAGCCTCTCGTTTGCTACGGTGACATCCGACGGTTTCATTCTTATGGTTCGGTTCTTGGCGTTGTTGTAAGCCGAAACCAAATCAGATGAGACATCGAGCCACTTGTAGCTTCCTTGCATGCTGAACCGTTTCCACATTTTACCTTTTAGCGTGCGATCGAAACGTTCACAGATCGAGGCCTTCAAATTACTGTACGAGGAGTAAAGTTTGATTCCGTAACGTGTTATAAGCGATTCAAATTTCGAGTTGTAATATTCCGTTCCTCTGTCGACATGTAAGTTTTTCGGCACCCGTCCTTGACGAAAAACAGATTCCATTGTCTTCGTAACATCATTTCCAGACTTGCTCTTTATCGGTACAGCCCACCCATACTTTGGAAAAATATCAATGACTGTGAGCATGTACTTGTAGCCTTTGTTTCGTCCAGCGTATGACGTCATATCAACAAGATCTGCCTGCCAGGTCTCGTCGATACCGCGCACGTCTACACGTCGACGCGGGTAATTCCGCCGTGCAGGCTCATGCAGTTCCGTCACCAATGCTTGCTTTTGCTCGTTCATATTTCAACGCTCTTAGTCAGGTGTCCAATTGAGGAATGTTAACAGCGTTTCGAATCGACAGGTCTCTGCCTGTTTTATAGTCTGTGTAAAAGGTATCCAAAGCTTTTTCCGTGGTGAGCTCTAAGGCTTTGATCATTTGATCTAGGTTGTCGATTTGTTTTTGCAGCACGTTGAATTTTCGTCTCAAGATTTTCAAAGTTACAGCATTGTTCAGCTCTGCGGGATTTGCGACATTGCACAGTCTCTTGTTTCGTATATCGACATGCCCGTCCGCTGTTATTTGAAATCGGACACCCGGAGGACTGCGAGTGCTCGCGGCCGTGTTTTCATCCAGATGCCGTCCAAAGACGACGACGCTCATCTCCATAATGAATGCTAAAACGATGGGAGCTGCTTAATAAATGGTTCCTGCTTTGCGTAGCTCTTCGATAATGGAGATTATTTCGTGATCGTGATTCTGATTTCCCGCTGCCTGAGATGCCAGGAGTCAACGAAGTCGCTCCACTAACTCGTTTGGATCATCCCAGAAAACGTATTCTATTTCAACACCTTGTCGAGTGATCATAGCTTACGGAAGTGGACCTTTACCTTTGCGGGGAGGTGATGGGGAATAATCCATCAATTCGGCGATGACATTTTCGAATTTGTAACTGTTATCGTTTAGAACAGCCCCATCGGATGAGTAATACTTTTTATGCGCGTTCGTTGCGAGGATTATGTTTTTCCCGATCTCCAGCGCTCACAGAAGAATCGTCAGGCTTCTTTTTGAACAAAAGTTTCAGCAAACCCTTCGTTTTAGGGTAAAGCGTATCGCCAATACGGATGTAGTCACTCTCAAAAGCTATCAACGAATCACCAATCATTGGTCTGTTTGAGAAGTTGTGTACACCCTACACGTTGTCCAATTCACTTTTCGTCTTCGCATCTCTCATTAGTGCAAAATACTCATCCTCGATTTTCTCGACCGGTGTTTCTACCATTGTTTTATCTCCTGCCGAAGCAAAGGAATCGTCCATTTCCAAGACAGTTTCATTTTTCGTTTAATTTTTCATACGCTTTATTTCTTCTTCAATTTCTTCCACCTCTTGTTTTAAAGGTTTCGTATCTTTTGTAACATTCACCAGTTCTTGAAAGGGAATACTACTGGTTTGAAAACGTCACTCAATTTCTGAGACGTAGATTCCTTGCCCGACTTGAGCAATCTGTGTTTTCGACGGATGGCAGTACTTGCTTGAGCGATCTGATGTAGGACATCTTTTTGCTTGGAAATTTCAGAGATTTCCATATTGACGCAACTGAGTCTGCAACGCTACTGCGTCTCTCGTTTGAAAACGTTAGATTTTATTCCTTTTCCAGGCTAACAAAAGAATCGAAACCCCTCCTGTATCGTCCTTCGTTGAGCTCACTGTCCTTGTCGATCACCAGAAACACGTACTTCTCACCGTTCTAGCATGCAGAGCACACACTTGTAAACTCTGTGGAAGACATGTGTTTGCATGGTCGTTGTATACGTGTCTCAGATTCATATCGTCTTGTTTGAATAACACGAGGAAGTTTACGTCGTCGCGCACGAGATGCTTGGGGATACGCACGTACGTCAGACAGAGATAGAAACAGTCAACGTCGTGATGTGTACCCATGCAAAACTAGGCCCTAATATTGTCCTGCTTTTCGCACGCTACATCGTCAAATAGGATTATTGAGTTGGACCATGCTTCTCTCGATGTAATCACTTGCTCACGCTCAGTAAACGCGAAATACTCCGTATTCTCAACATTGTCCAACAATTGCTTTGACAATTGGTGTTCCGGTTGGTTCAGAGATTTTGAGTGGATGTGGATATTTTCAAATCTGATTCCGTTGGGATGGGTTATAAGGGTGAGCAACGCATAAGTTTTACCACAATTCGATGGTCCACAGGATATTGCACGTACACTATTCGGAGGTAATTCACCGTGCCGTTCGTGCCTTTTGACATTTTGCTCCGAAAGTTTGCCAAAATTCGTCACGGGAAGGTTAGTAGGTTGTTTCTCAAACCGCATCTCGGACATAACTGATCGGATTTGCTATAAATATCCCGTTTTGAAGCACTTTTCTTCAGTCAACGCACGAACATGATCGCGTACAGAGGTAAACGAAGCAGCAGGCGGCAACATCGCAGCAAGAGTCTGGAGAATAAAATCATCAACAGCCTTACAGTCGAATTGAATGTACCTGGTTATCAGTACTGTGGGCTTGGTACAAAATTAACAAAGAGACTCGCGCGGGGTGATCCGGGAATCAATCTTCTCGACGCAGGTTGCAAGGACCACGACATTGCTCACTCGCCGAATCGTGAAAATTTTGAAGTTAAAAACGAGGCTGATAGGGTCTTGAAATGGGTTCTCGCAAAGAACGCTTTGGGTGAGAAGGCAGCCGCTTGGGCAATAGCTAATACAATAAAAGTAAAATCAAGACTCGAAATGGGAATTCAAAAGTCAAAAAATGTGACCTTGAGAAAAATTATAAATGCTGCAAAACGTTCTATGGTTCAAAGCAACGATGCAAAAGTAGCTATCGAATCTGCGCTGAAGGGAGCTGAGAACGCCGTTAAAAAAGCGGGTGGTAAATGTGAAGTGCGAACACCTCGGGTCCTACCGCTACCTTCAAAAGTCAGTGGTTTTCTACCCTTTCCGATTCCTATTTTCGCTGGACTTAGTGCTACAGGCGCGTAAGCCGGTGGTGCGGCAGGTATAGCAAAAGCTGTGAACGATGCAAGTGCTGCTCAACGAGAACTGGAAGAGAGCAAACGACACAACAAAACTATGGAAGCTATTGCGTTGGGCAAAGAGTTTCATATGAAACCGTACAAAACAGGTCTTGGTCTCCATCTTTCAAAAAACTAGATGCGATGGTACCACGTCGAACGTTGACTGAATGGGACTTGTTGAAATATGCAAAAATCTTTAAGGTTCTACATTTCCGCGGTGTTTTGATGCAAAACGAAACGCCCAAAAACGGTCCACGAAAAAACGAGCCAGCTATAATCAACCTTGACGACAAAGACGGTCCGGGGGGTCCCACACTGGGTTGCATACAACTGGGTTAGTAGTGTTGAATACAATCATGAAAGGTACCAAGATTATGATACACTTGAATGCGGAAACTTGCGTCTAAAATTTGTAAGTGGTGAGCTGTATAAAAATGGTGCGTGATTCATCAAAGTCAGTCTACCACTCGCAGTCATGGATGATTCGTCAACGTTAACGATTTCGGGAACCTCTTCGATTCTCGAGGCACAATATTTCCCACCGATCGAACTTGCTCGTGATGAAAGTTATGCTCTTGGCTTCGTAGAATTGTTGAACTTTAATTAGAATCACAACGTTGATGTTGGTAACATTAAAATTTACAAAGCTGATGAAGTGATCACCATACCTACCGGCAGCTACGAGATCGAGGACATAGAGATGTATCTTTAGAACGTGCTAAGAAATACAGATATCAGGCTCGCCATCAAACCCAACAATAATACATCACGCAGCGAAATCACATGCAACCACACGATTGACTTCGGGCCGAATGATTCCATCGCTCAACTTTTGGGATTCACACCACGTGTATTGAGGGTTGATAAAACTCACGAATCAGACGTGCCTGTAACTATACTCAAGGTCAACGCTTCGCAAGTCGAGTGCAGCATTACAACGGGCCTCTACGTCAATGGACACAAAGTACACGCTATTCACGAGTTGTTCCCGACTGTCCCACCAGGATATAAGGTCGTGGAAGTACCGTCGCACGTCATTCACCTTCCGATCACTGTCAGGACCACAGATCACGTTGAGCTCCGGTTAGTAGATCAAGACAGAGACCTGGTTGATTTTCGTGGAGAAGTTAGTACTGTGAGACTACATACCAGATCGCAATAAACTATGGAAATTGTACATAACAGACTGTCAAAGAGTAGGTATATCAGTAAGTCGGCATGCCCCGATCAAGTCAGTCATCGATCGATTCTCGAACCGTTAACACTTGGAAACGTGGAGTTCCTGATAGCTCTGGGTTTGAAACTGACACCTTTTGGAAGAGGAATTTCCGACAACTAAAAATCCGATATCCGAGTTGATAAAAAAAACAATTCTCAGAACCATTAATTTTGGAATGTCGCGTAGTTGATAACGTGGGAAAGGAATGTGGGGTGGTTGATGTTACACATCAGCAGTCCTAACATGGGAAAGAAATTCGAAGTGGTTAATGTTACACATTAGCAGTCCTATCGTGGGAAAAGAATGCGGGACGGTAAGAAAGTTCTCGCCCCCGCTGCACCCCCAACCGTTGGCAGACGAGCACAACATAAAGACTTTGACCTTCGGTCGGTAAGATTGTCGGTAAAACAGCACGATTTTGACCTTCGATCGATAAGAATTGTTGGTAAGGCAATGCGATTTTTACCGTCGACCGATACAACTGTCGGTAAGGTTGCACGTTTTCAACCTCAGGTCGGTACGGCAGAGCACGTTTTATCTTACGAGAGTGGTGGTAACCTTTACGGGTTTGCGTCTGGGATGCGCTAGGTGGCTTGGTCGGTAAAGAAGATGTTGGTACTCAGAACCCGTCTTGATGTCCTACTAACAGACTACCTTTTTCAATATATTTTTTATCCAGCAGCCATTAAAAAATATTTCGTGGTGTATGTAGTGATTCCTGCAGGGATTTCAGTGTTACTTCAGCTGATAAGTCTGTTAAGGACGTCTCCTGAGCCACCATAATGCCCTTGGTGAAATCGATTAACACAAAACAAAATATTTTTTTATGGGCAGAAATATATTTAAAATGGTAGTTCAGAATTTTTCCACTAGAAACGATTACGAAAGAAGAGCAGCAGCTCTGCATCTCCGTGTCGAGGAAGCTAAATTAGATTTTGGTACACTGGCATTTCATTGTATTTTGCAACTGGTAAGAAATAAATTGATTAATAGCTAAGAAGTACTCTGACGCTGAAAACTAGAAACCATTGTTTCCCAATAAATCACTAATTCCAAGCGAATATAATGACGTTAAGATATTATATATAATATAATGTGACTAGGTGCTCTTCACGTAAGATTTAAGACTAAGATTTAATTACTGTTGGTTAAATTTTCAATAAACTGATATGATATACATTGCTTTTTGATATGGTCAATTTTTTTCTTTAAATATAGATTTTCATGCCCACCAATGCTTCCTCAGGCTAACATGTACCCGAGCTGAGAGTCTCATCGTCAGCGTGCATCGACGTTTATAAATAAATAATTCTAACACAGTTTCCATAGGACTTCCGTTCTGTAAGTTTACAGTTTCGTTAAGAATTAATTAAAAATGTTCTTCTATTTTTTGGAAATTTTAAGCAGTGTTCTCGCTTTAAAAACCGATTTTAAATATCATATTTGTTCACAGCAAATTAACTAGTTCGTTATTGCAGAATTAAGTGAATATATGTATAATAATAGTGTAAGTTAATAGCTTCAAAATGGTCTTTGGATGAAACCTCTAGAATGATTTCAACTAAAAATATGTCCGTTCGAACGGGAGTGTGTTTTCGATTTTGGCTCTTTTTCCTGAATTTCGCCCTCGTGTAACTTGGAAAATAGGGACGAAAATTTATTTCTTCATAATGTTATGACGAATTTATTTGTTCTGTAGATTCCGTTAATGAAATTATAGCGAAACCGTAAACATCGAGGTCATGAATTGTCTCACTCAACCCTTAGCGGCAACACCTCAGCAAGGCCACATAGCGGCCGCATGGAGTAACTCATTACTTACCCTACGCTGAAAAACCTAGATGTAAAAGACATATACATATATGGATGTTTTAAGACTTCCAACCGATTTTTTCATGTTTATTGAGGAGTTCTTCAACATTTCTAATGATTTTCATCACACTTGTCTACTACCCACAGATGTCGTTACTTGTATCAATTTCAAAGGTTTTAGACCTCTAATTTCACTTCTTTTGAGCCTGGGTTAACTAGTTACCCCGTGTGGCCGCTAAGGGTTAAGGTAGAAAGACTCATATGTATTGTAACGTGGCGTTTTAGCGCCACCCGTCACAAGAGCACAAAACTGAAAGAAACCTCCGGAAAACGCGTCTCTAGCGGGGTACTCCAACGGAACTCAATACAAAATATACAATAACTATCAGTGACTAACGCTTTTTTTGAAAATTCTGTACTTCGCGCTCCCGCGCAAGCAAACAAGGTACTAGGACGACGATTCCGACCACCGAGGGATCAACAGCTACCGATAATTACCGTTCCCGGCTCTCGATGACTTCGTCTACCGACGCGACGGTCTAATAAGACTACACTGGCTACCGTGGTGTGTTTCTGAAACACCTGGGCGAGCATCCATCCGAACTTCTCGTACCACCTCGACTGCCGGCGTTCAGGGATGTAAAGTTCTCCCGACAGCCGAGGGACCAACTTCTCAACGAGAAATGAGTCGCCCGCTTTCCCGGATGCCGTAAGGATGGTATACAAGCGAGACCGTAGCCTGCCATCTTCCGATTTACCGGCTAGGGGCCGGACCGACCCCTAAAGTACTACGTCCAGTTTGATAAAGCCCTCGTTCCGAGGATCGACGCAGCCTTCCTATCAGTAGGGACTGTTAAATAACGGAACCATAATCCACGACTTAGAATTGCATTAAGCCGCCGTGTGACTGTATGGTCTCCTTTAGGAAAGAAGTTCGTGACCAGGAGGTAGATTGAAGATGAAGGATTCGTCGAAATTCCGGTCAGGAAGAAGAAGAATTTAATATTTCACACTTCCGTCCGAAATGCTGTACTACTAACAACACCTAAGCATGTACTGGTCGTCATTTTTTATTTTATTCCTGAGGATGGTCGGCAGGGCCCGGCCGAAACGTCGACTTTTTATATTCAAGTCTTACAAATATTAAATTCTTCTTCTTCCTGACCGGAATTTCGACGAATCCTTCATCTGTATGGTCTCCTTGATATATCGTGGGTAACTGGCCACTGCCAATACGACGAAACCGGTGGAAGCGAACATACGAGTTACAGTCAGCCGTAACCTTCCACTCGGTAACTTCGACCGGGAGGCATCCTGCGTCATGCCTCTGTCAAAAGGATCCCCAATGATAGGCAATCTGGACAGTAGGAAGCAACTATTTTAAATTTGTACTAGTTGGTGTCAACGATCAAATCACGGGCAGCACATTACGCAGCATCTAGAGGCAAACTTCGAAAACGTACGACCAAGACGTAACCGATATTCGCCATAGAAGAATGACCTAATTATGGTGGGGAACAAACGACCGATCGAAAGAAAGGAGGATCGCCTGACGACAGTGGCGAGATCGATGAGCCGAACTCCGATCTCCGTCTATCTACGCTCGACCCGCCAGGACACATCTTCGTTTCTTCCTTGCTCGTTACGCTTCCTTCGGTTAATTTTGCTCCCTTCTTCCTGATTAAGCTACCATCGTTCCATAGTTTGTTCTATCGCTACCGTTTATCCACCACCCTATATCGTTTTGCACTATCGTTAGCTTCTTCCTTTCGTCTAAATTATATTATCTTCCTTCCTCCTTCCCTTTTCTTTTGCTTTCAATAAGTTTTATTTTAGGTAAATTCAATGCTGTGTGCCTGATGTCTAAGGTAAGACTTCTATCTTTGTATTGTATCGTTACGAAGTTGCTCACAATTTCTATTTTCGTTCTTATCCTGTTTATCCTTCTTGGTTGCATCGTGTGATGCCAGTTTTGTGTGAATCATGGTCCACGGCTTAGAGTTGCATTGAGCCACCGTGTGACTACATGGTTTCAATAATTAATGAATTCCGTGTCTTTGTGCGACCTCGTAACTACCGAATAAGTAATTTTTTCGTATTTGTGAACTTTTCTGATTATCTGTAAATTTCTATTAGTCCGCTTCTGTAATTTCTATCGTATCTATAAGATAGCTCAACTATCTTTACTTTGCTTTCTTATTAATTTATGTGCTAGTAGTGCTTATTATATTTTATTCTTTGTGTCGCCTGTTATATTTTATTTATATTTTGCCTATTATATCGTAAATCGAGTTCCTTGGAGTATACCCGAGCATAGATTTAGCCACTAAATACTACCGTACTTTTCCTATTGCTATTGGCAATCCTGTATTGTTTTGACTTTCTATTCTTTTCCTTGTATTTTTCTGCAGTACCGTATTTCTTTGTTGATTTAAGTTTTGCGTATTATCCCTGATTTTATTTTAACAAGATGTATTTAGTGTGTTTCTCCATTTTGTAAGCCCTTCTCTGAATTTCTCACTATCTAATAATTTTGTATTTTCTCGAAAGTTATATTTCAAGATTTCTTTGTGTAATTTCTCGAATTTCGAAATATTATAACGCATTAATTCTATCGTCTATGAATAATCCTCTCGTAAATTGTCTCACGTACTTTACAGTCAGTCATATTCTCTCGTCTAAACTACCGATTTCGTAAATTCTTAATAAATTTCAATCTTTCTTATTAGTTAAAATTTATAGTAACGTCTTATTCTTTGTTATTATCTCCCGAGCTATCGTCATTTTGCTATCTATCGATTTGCAATAAAGCTCTCTCTCTCGCTTTAAATTAACAGAATAATAATTCACGTAGCTTCGTTCTTTGGAAATTGCGTAAAATCTTTAAGTAAATTCTTACATTATATCGCTTCTCCCGACCTACGATCAGTTCTCTCTGTTAACTATCGTCTCTCGTTTTAAAGCTACCGTTGAATTCTATTCTGTCAAAATTTCTGTGGACTATTATTGTCTGATTTATTAACTAACGTTATCGTTGCCATCTAACTTGACTGACTTGAATGTGTAAACTTTATCGACAATATAATCGACTGATTGACGTGTTACTTTTTCCTGGCCTGAGTTTATCCTTTATTTCTTTAATTCTATATTCATCGTTAGCTGCCTTGAATACCGCTACCGCTACTCTCACCAGTTCGTGTGAGTACTTGAGCCCAGCCAACCGTACAACGGGTTCTCTAGTTGTTTTTCGTATTGTTTTGTATTGTTGTTTGAAATGCGACGCTAAAGCGTCTGGCGCCCAACGTATATTATTTTGTTATAGCTTAGTAGTTCAGAATAATTAGAGAATCGCGCCAACGTGTCAACGGTTCAACGGTGAGTCCTCATCTGATTGTGAGGGTAACAGAAATTAGTGCTACAATGTATAATTAGATATACTATAAAAACACATTATATAAATGACACGATTGGATATGTAAAATTCGTTTACAGAAATGCAATTTTTAGAATGATTTTTGTGTGGAAAAGAATCTGCAGAACATCTTCTGTAGAACATTTACTTTGTTGAACTGAATGTGTAGAATTGGACCTATCTCAGTATTCCATCCACGTCTCTGATTATCACTTGGTTGCAACTTACAATATTTTAGATAGATCAACTGACGTATGTATTCATTTGTAGAATTATTGTCGGATTATCCTATTTTAACCAGATTTGTCTGTTCGGAACAAAACCAACAGCATTGGAATACTACTGACACTTGTAAGGAGGGTATCTCGAAGGTAGAAATTCTGGATCACAGGTATTACTGAAACTTCTAGTTTTTCTTTTTCCAAAAATAGGAGCTTCTGATGTGTAGTTTCATTCATCGAGCCTCTCTTCACTTCGATCAAGATCGATTATATAGTAACAGTTGACGGAGTGGAATGCCCCAATGAACAAAACCTGTTGTTATTGTTGCCTGAAATATTAATTTTCATTATCCTCTCATGAAGTTGCGATGGCAGGTCCTCATAGATTCTAGTATAAACGGATATATCATTATTTCGCACGTGGTATTGACTTATATTATTACATAGTAAAGTATAAACTGCGAATATCCGACAACCTGATGAACCGAAAATCGGAGGAGGGCAAGCCCAATGGGTTGAAATACACATTAGTAGCTCAATATTTCGGGCCAGAGAAACCCCCGTAGAAGTTTCAGTTGAATCTGTAGTTCGGAAGTCTGATACTCTCCTTGTAAGTGAATCATATTAACTTTGGTATGATTTCAATCTACTATAAATTACTCTATTGAAATGCTTTACAAACAGTCAAATATTAATAGCTATTATTACGGATGAATAGTACCAACTTGAATTCTTCATACTTGAATGAGAGTTGAGGACATACAGGTAACGTGTACTCTGTAGTTGCCGCATCAGCAGACTGCCTCGCACATATATTAGTAGGTATGTAAAATATTTTTAGCTATTACATGAAATACTTTCAACTGAAATTAACAAATGCATACTATGAACAGTTGGTCGGATAAAATCATACCTAAAAATCAATGCTCACACTGTTAACAATGTAAATACCGCGGCCACGAGAACTCGCTTTAGGCTTCACAATCCAAGGGCCGCGATACCTGAAATGCGCGGTTAATAACTCCCTCGATTCGCTGGGCAAGAGAAAGGTTTGTGGGATGAAATCTAAGTTCCTCGCACCTTTGCTCCTCTGCATTGCCTCGATATTTTTATAAAGACGGTCCTTTCGCGTGATTTCGTAAGATCTGAAAAATGATAATCTATGTAATAATTTATGTCATTTAAATCTCGTGATTTCGTCAATTGAATATATATATTTTTTTAAATTTACTATCACAATAATACAAAACAATATCTATCACGCCGAAAGACTTATCTGAGAAACGTAAGGTTTAGGAGTATACCTCGGTGTTAGCAATATTTATTAATATTGAAAATTTATTTATTTTACCTTGGAAAGTGATTTACTTTTTGGTGCGGTGTCAGATTACGAAGAACATCTGGCTTTGGATGATTGCCCATCCATAAAATGTTGAAATTTTGGTCAGTCATAGAAACCTGAAATGAATGTAGTAAATCAAATTTCAGAAAAATTCAACTTAAAATTGAAATACTAAGGAATTTGTAGAATTTGTTGTCTGAGCAATTACTTGAGGGTCGTTTATTCGCGAGTGACAAGCAATACAGTGCGACTGGGTTCAACTTCGCTTTTACGTTTAAGAACAACCGGGAAGAGGATTCTTGATTGAGATATTGAAAGTGAATATGGGTTTCATAGGTGAAATAGCACTTGGTAATTTATTGACCATAAATGGATGTATACGCGGTGACGAATAATTAGATAGTTGCAAAAAGAAATGCATAAATCGAGAGGTAAAGACGACAAATACAATTTGGAAGGTACGTGGGAAGTGTCTTGGGGTGAGCAAAACGAAGCGTGAGTGAGTGCAGAACGCAAAGTGCATGATCAGAGTTCTAGGAACGAGCGGCGATAAGGTGTGTACAGTTTGTGCGAAGGATTGTTTAGTCTGGCGTAATGAAGAAGCTCTAATAAAAGAGAGAGACGAAGAATGAGTGTGAATGCGAAATGGTGATGGTCACGTAACACCTTGTCTGCAGATATTTCAAATACTCCGCATATTAACTATATCTTCATACGTTAACGTTTCATTTTTTTAGCAACAAATAAAACATTACTATCTTAGCAAACACTATAGCTTATTAATGAAATAATGCAACATGAGATAATGCTATAACAATACAATCGCGCAGTTCGAAAAGATGAAATTTCGCTCAGCAAGCTTCATTATTGACAACGGAACTACATGAATAAACAAATAATTAGTCGATAAAACACGTTTACACTGACGGGACAATGTCGTGCAATAGGCAGCAGATCATAATAGGAATTTAAAAATACAAATAAAAAATAAAAAATCCCAGTTTTCAATTGAAACGTTAAGAAAATTTAACCTCTGAGGATTACGATCATCAACGGTACAACTTACAAGATTCGAAATAAAACATTCATATAATAACACTAAAATTTGTCTTCAACGATAGCAGAAAAGTATAAATCTGCTAACAAATACAAGTGAATAAATTTTCTTATCATAAATAATCTATCATTTAAAAGCATTAACGGTAAAAAAAAAAATTTTGCAAGTAATGGTGGTATTATAAAATCACGATAAGAATGCGAATAAGTTAAGCCCCTGATTCCGCACCGGATCATTTTGACCCAGAAATTTACTTCTACCTAAATTAATTCACAGGGTGCATTAGTTTCTAGGTCAAACGTTCTACATATGATGTTAAAGGCACATCCCCCTTCTAGAAGTATAACCCCAGTCCCAGTCCACACTCGCTTCGGTTTGCATGCGGCAGTGACGAAAATCAGATGTAGAATCAAATTGAGCCAGGCGAATTACGAATGAAATATCGTCGTAACAATTTCGAGGTCTTCTATTTTTAATGGTCCAAGTAAGTATTTATAAGACCAAACTATAAATTTGATTTTTCTTATCAATTATCTAATGAGTTCTGCATATAGAATAGTACAGATTTTCGCTCTCAGAACTTGAGAAGTAGGATAGATGTATCATTTCGTCCCCTTGAGGCCCTATTTGATCATCCGTTAATGCGTTTGTTACACCCCTGGGTGTACAACCAGGATACTTTTCCCCAAAATACGATACTTGGCGAAAACTCCACGAGACCGCTCGAGTAAGTGACGAAAACCAGATGGCTTGGAAGTCCCTAAAACCGAGGTGCCCAATGTTTTGGGGCACACAATTTTTCTATCTTTAGCCAAAGCAATTATTTTGAGCAAAATGGAGTTAGAAGGCTAAAATTTGGTATTGGTCAATCATTCATCAATAGAAAATAGAAGGTTACTTGCAGAATCCATTCCGAGCGGGGGCACTTTTGGCATGCTTACCCGGCTATGCCCTTTATCGATTCTTTCGAACCGCACCTTTCAAAATTTTTTTTACAACTTCCAAATCCATCATTTTCGGGAAAAACTCATAAATGACCCAATTTAATTTTTTGAAAATCAGTTGCTCGATATATGTTGTAATTTTATGTATCTATTTATATTCTCAAGTCATTCATGAGATATGCGAATTGGAAACATACACTTTTTCAAATTATTGACACGAATATCTCGAATTTCTGTAGAACCGTATCCGCTTTCGACTTCGAATTCGCGTGGCCAGGCGTAGTCAGGCTAGAGTAGACGACTACATATTTTTTCTCCGACAATTTTTGTTCAAAAAATATGAAAAAGAATAATTTTCCAGACACTTTGAAGCAGTTAAAATTGTAAACATGACCTATAAATTCACATAAATGGGCTTGAGATTTGATTATACAGCATGCGTGATCACAAAGCTTACGATTTATACCGACAGAATGCGCATCGCTGCTCGGTGATATCGTGATTACAACGTTAAGCATTTTCAGACACAGCAAAGGTGTATCCAGCAGAACGGGTAAAGGTAGCTTAATACTTTTTCTACCAAAAGTATAAGCTTTCTGCATAAATAACATTAGTTAGATTGGTATAACCTATACATAATCTGATTAAACTAAGTTATTGTAAACGAAGGATTTGTGTCATATTTATTTCACTAGTGTTCATAATATACTATAACGATATTCTTGAATACACCTTTTTTCAGATCTTTCTATGCCGAGATTATAAACGATGCTATCTATACCTAGCTGTGCTTCAATTTATATCACAGAATCGTATAATACATCGTGTATTATATTAATTCACGGGTAGTAGTTTGAAAAATATCTATAAATTATGAGGTCTCGTTTTCGGTTCGGAGCAGAACAGAACCGAGAAAAAGTAAGAAATTAAAAATTTCGATATTTGTTATTGGCGCACCATTAAATTTTTTTTTAAATCACAAGCTTCCTCTGGGAAATTTCAAAATCTATCGATTTGTAGTACATGTATAGTGGTGCACAATTCATAAACGCTCAAAAATGCCAGTTAAAAGTTTGAAAATGCTCTCGAAGCTCGTCTTTGAAGTCAAAACATTTAAAACTCATAAAATCCAATGTATTTTTTGCAACAGTGTGCGTAAAATTCAATTTTACACCTCCATATTCGGGGTGTAAAATACTACTTTTTTCAACACTGTGCGTAAAAATCAATTTTACACCTTGCGGTCGTAAAATATAAAATTCGTTTTTTTACGTTCAAACATCTTAATGATACAAAGGAAAGAAAATTAGAGGGCCCTAAAATGCGGGCGTAAAATAATAACTGAAATTTCTAACGCCTGCATTTGAAAATTAAGTTCATAATGGATTAGACACTTCAAATCTGAATCTGAAACATACACCAATAACAAAACTTTTCATCGGTTACCGCAACGGCAAGTGCTGCAATCAACCATTGGGGAAGAATTTAATCGGTGGTATGCCGAAAAAAATTGCCACATGGTTAGAGTTAGAAAATCCTGAATTGTATACAGGATACAGTTTTAGGCGTTCTTCGGCCACTCTGCTCGTAGATTCGGGAGCTGACATCACGACGTTGAAAAGACATGGTGGATGGAAATCCACGCAAGTAGCCGAAGGGTACATCGAAAATTCCGTGAATAACAAAAGAAAAATTGGAAAACAACTAACAGATGCGATTGATGAAGACTCTGATGAAAGTTCCAAGAAAAAATCAAGAAAACAAACTACCGTTATAACAGTTACCAAAAAAACGGTCCAAATAAAAGATTAATACAAGCATCGAATTATGTTTTAACGTTTATGTAATTATGTTCGACTATAAGTCAAATAAATTTGTTAATTTTCATAATTTTTATACTTTGATTGTTAATTGTCAAAAGATTATTTGACATGGATTTGTTAATTTTTATAATTTGATTGTTAATCGACAAAAGATTATTAAACATAAATTTAATAATTTTGTAAACCATCCGATTTATAAACAAAAGTTCTGAAAACAGTATTATGATAAGATTCATTAATGTATCGATGTGATAAATGTTCAGAATGAAAAATGAATTACGTTTTTTGAACTAAAAAACTTGAACTGAAATATTTTACTTTGAGAGGGATTTCGCCCCCCTCGACCCCCCGGCGGGGGCTTCGCCCCTAGACCCCACCGCGCTGCACAGTGCTCTGTCAAAGGTCGGCTTTTCCAAGATCTTTGGACACGGGGACTACATTACTGATATTTGACCGAATTTTCCGCACACTGTTGTAAAAAATATCGTATGCACCACGGGCGTACGATTTACCCCCTCGTGTGATCGGCGCAGCCCTCGGGCCGGCTTTGCCGGCCCTCGCGCGCGGCGATCAGCAGTCAGGTGTAAAACCGTCATTTACGCCCTAGGCACATAATATACTATTATTGTGATATTCAATTTCGTTGTTAGCTCATGTAAATCCGATGTCAGGATCTCGAGAAATTTCAGAAAAACAAGTAAACACAGTTTTTGAGGTCAGGATTAGAAGTGACTTAGAAACCTAAAATTCGAGAAAATTTGCTTTTATTATGACAACTGGGATGCATTAGGGCCAGGCCGATTTCTAGATAGGGCTTGATATTTCATATGAATAATTCAGAACATGGATTCAACAATATGAACACACACACACACGCACGCACGCACGCACGCACGCACGCACGCACGCACGCACGCACGCACGCACGCACACACACACACACACACACACACACACACACACACACACACACACACACACACACACACACACACACACACACACAAATTAAAAAAAACACATAAATATAATAAAGGAAGCAAATAGAATAAATAAAATAAATAAAATAAATAAAATAAATAAAATAAATAAAATAAATCAAATAAATAAAATAAATAAAATAAATAAAATAAATAAAATAAACAAAATAAACAAAATAAATAAATAAATGGATAGAAAGA